>NW_018165604.1:0-273 GCF_001263595.1 Phalaenopsis equestris | reverse complement strand
ATTGGTAGAAACCCACTTCACTTTGCCAAATTACAAGATAAAAGAATAATTCCCATAATTATCAAAATTTTGGAAATTTCATTAGCATAGAAATGACTTTTGAATTTAGGGGTATAACTTTAGAAATCAATGATTTCACACCCTTATTTGATAATCAAAATGATGTTTAAATGATCTTGATAATGATCACTTAAAGTTTTAAATCTTTTCAAACACAATACACACACTGAATACATTTACTTAGGTTTTAAGGACTTAGTGGTGAACTTAAGT
>NW_018165603.1:113920-122587 GCF_001263595.1 Phalaenopsis equestris | reverse complement strand
CCCCACACCAAAAATAGTGCCGACAGCGCCAGAGGAAGTTATTTGGTGGTTTTCTTTATTTGACCGAATTTTGAAGAGGTATTTGAGGCACTTATTGTCTAAAGAGGGTGTTTATGACCACTAGGAACAAAATTATTAAAAGACTTGTGAAAGGAGGCATCCCTTGGAGAATACATTGAATTTTAACACATTTTGAAGAGTTTCCAAGGCACCTCTTGGGAAATTTAGAAAAGAAGGAAGTTGAGACATTTGAAAGCGGTGCTTGAAGTCCTACAAAGTGCTTAAAAAGGGAGATTTTCAAGCACCACAAAAATTTACTTTATCCTTTTTGATTTTAGTTTTATTTTGAGAGTTAAGAGTGTTGTAAAAGAGAAGAGATTCAAAGGAACTTCAAGAGTTTGGTGGAGGATTTGAGATAAGTTTTTATCTTTTATTTTTAAACTATTTTTTGGTTTTAATCAAGACTTCTTGTTGGTTCAACAATGATTTCTACTCTTAAACTAACGTGTGATTTTGTTTTTTCCATGGATTCTGAGTAGTTTTCTTTATCTTTCTTCTTAAAATGATAAATAATGAAAGTTTTGGATGGAATTTGTGGAGAGTATTAATCTTTAACGTTGGAAGAAGTTGTGATGATTCAAGTCCATGTACTTCATTTACTTCTTGATTTGGCCTATCCAGCTGTTAAAATTTGTTGTGAGAATATGTAAGAACCGGGCTGGTATTGTCTCGGTCAACAATTGGAAAGAATCACATGAGGTTGTACTGGTGAGAATGTAATTCATATGATTTAGTGCAAATAAATAGGGAAATAATCATTAAAGGGTGTAGAGTTAGAGGACTTTAAAGTGACAAGTTAAAGCCCCCAATTTCATTTATTGTTTTAGGTTCTGATACGAGATGTTAGCCCCCAGGTGGAGGGAATTGAGGAAACTCTAGAGTGAGAGCTAGTATCTTTCCTGCCTAGCCGGTCTTAAGAACTATTCAAACTTTAAATTAGCCGATGTTCTTTATAGCATCTCTAATAAGGGTAAAAATTATAATTGCTCCTATTTGACACAACATAATTTGCATACTTCTACAACAGAATTCCTATGCTTATTAGGAGAAAGTTATTTTCAAATTTAGTGCTTTTCTTTTACATAAACTCAAGTTATCTTTTTAAATTGTTACTGTTTTATCAATATATCAAAATTACCAAAAAAGATTTGAATTTTAAATAGTACGAAAATATTTGTAGTTTAAGTAATTGTATTTTTAGAATAGAAAGTTGTTGTTCAAAAGTGCATAGTGCGTATTCTCCCCGTGGGTTCGATATTCACATCTTAATTAAAAAGTCTTATATTACTTGATAACGATATGTATACTTGTGGTGTATCCCAATATATAAATATGGTGTCGGGTGGTTTTTTGGTGTGGATGTGGTGGTGTGTGGTGTGGAGGTGGTGGTGTGGTGTGTGAATGTTGTTGTGTAGAGGTCGTGGTGATGATGTTGTGACATTACGATTTTTCTTTATTTTGCGATGTTACAACATTTTTATTTATGTTAATTAGCTTTTTTCATCCTAGTAATACAATGACTAAGACCAAAGAGGTTGGTTCATCTGCAATGTGGGATAAAAAGTAAAATAATATTTTGTAACCTTTACCATAAGGAGATCGATTTGAGAAATAGGCCTACAACCTATTAGGAAGGGTGGCAAAATATTATTAGAGAATTCAAAGAAAGTACAGGTAGAGAGTACGATATGATGCAATTAAAAAATAAGTGGGATCAACTCAAGAAGGATTGGAAAATCATGAAGGATTTGAAATGAGGGCCAACGAGCTTGGGGTTGGATTTGGTGAAGCAAATGATGGATACTTCTGAGGAGTGATGGGTTGAAAGACTTGCGGTAAATATTTTTGAAATGTCCCCTAATTTGGTCAATTGTTATTTTTATTTTTAAATGGAACTAGAAGTTATATGAATTTGTATGTGGTGCTTGCTGCGAAAAAATTTAAATTCAGTGGAATCGATCCTGAGTTGGAGGAGAAGTTGGGTCGTATGTTTGGAAGTGTCATGGCAACTGACAATAATATATATGCCGCCAGTGAGACGGGGTTTGGTGGTACTTCTATCGATCAGGTTCTACAAATTTTGAATGCAACTACATAAATTTCTGAGAACTTGTTGTTGTACTTATTATTGATGGAGTTGCTTGAATATTCAACCTGAAGAGATTTTTTCATTAAGATACCTAATGACAGTAGAGTGGAGTACCGACAAAAGTGAGTATCATGATTACTAAAATTAAGAAAAAAGTATATTAAAATAATAATTAATAATATTATAATATGATTTTTAAAATGGAGACAACGTATGTCACGAACTAAGCCGTCCTCAAGGGATACTCTCCATGCATGATCACTCTCGGTGGCAGAATATTTCAGCTCATCTGCCCATTGAAAAAAGTCATAGTTTTCTGTGATTCTTTGCTGACACCTACAAAACTTTCTCTCGTAGCTATGTGGCTGAAGTGAAGCAAGGAACTTTAAAGTCTACAATGGCAGTGCAATGCTTGGGACGTACTAGAAATCCTCGAGCTCATCTTTCCCGAATGCTTTAAAAGGCATCCCATTACACATATCACAAGTAAAAATTCATAATAGAAGTAATTTATTATAGTTTTATGTAGCTGTGAGGTCTTAAAAAACTCAATATATCAACCAATAAATCTATCACTACAAAAAGACAACAGACCTTATAAAAAGCGAATTTTTTATTGCCTTTAACCTACGTAATACAAAGGTTGTGCGTGTCACATGTGCATATCATTAAAAAAGGTCATCCAGAAGAACCTCAAAACTCGTAACACCAAAAAAAGAGAGAAACCTGGTTGTCTTCATTAAGATTTCACATGTGACACCAACCAATAGCGACAAACAATTCATTCGAGTGTATAAAGAAGTTTGGTTTAAATAAGTAAGTGTTTCAGCCCGTCACTCTAAAAACATCCGAGTTTCTCTCATAAAAACTATCTCTCTATCTGTTTGCACTGTCCTATGGACTACTTTTCCTTCACCCAATAGTGCAATATGGTTTCTACTAGTTGTTAAAGTCATGGCCCTCTCGGATCATTTTTGATTCACAAGTTTTGCATATCAATTGGCTAGATTGATAAGTAAATGAAGCATGAAGTAAAAACCATCACTATAATGAATAAAAACTTATTCTAAATGTATCCACATATCCTACACATACTGCTATTTCATCACAAGAGAAAGGTAAAAGTGATCTACTTAGAATGCACGAAGAAAATACAACAATCCATTATCTTACAATTAAGGAAATTCAAACACAATTACTTTGCAATTAGTATAAGACAATATAGAATGAAACACTTATCTTTATTCTTAATAAAAAAAGTGAAAACCCCTCCTCAAATGATCCACAAGTGTTCCTTACACTGCTTATAACAATCATTTTACAATATCCACTCAATTCTCTCCAAGAAAATGCAGAAAAATACAAGATCTAACTTTGAACTCTACTTTCCCGCACACTTAGACTCTTTGCTTGGCTTCACAAAGGATCCTCCTCCATACTAGAACTGCTTATCCCTATTAATAACATCCAAATTCGTCCATAACTGCTAAATAAATCGCCCAGGCTTGTTAGGACACCTTGGTGCTAGTCTGTGGCGCCTAGGCGCCACCCTTCAGGGTAAGCAGGGCAAATAACTGGTGCCAAGGCGCCAATCTGTGGCACCATAGTGCTAGGTTCTCTATTTTTTGGACATCAATCGACACTTAGATGCCCATCTGCGGTGCCATGGAGCCCTGGAATGGCACCAAGGTGCCAACTTGCTATTGCTCCATTGCTCAATTTGTCTCCCTTTTGCTCTGTTTCGCTCCAATTTACTCTAAATCTCCTAATTTTTATATTTGCAACAAAAACATGAAAATGCATTCATTTAAAGTGCAATTTCATAAAAAATAAGTGCTGAATATAAAGAAAAATTAGCATGCTATAAGACATGTCACACGCCCACTCTATCGGGTCACTACCTCCAGGGCACATCTACCATTTGGTTCACTGCCTCCACAACATACCCACCCTTCCAGGTCATTGCATTCACGAAAAACCCATCCTTTGGGCCGCTTCCTTCACAAACACCCACCCATTCTAGTCACTGCCTCCACAACACACCTATCCTTTAGGCCACTCCCTCTACTACACATCCACCCTTCCGGGTCACTGCCTCCATGACACAACAATCCTTCAGACCGCTACCTACATGACATACCCACCCTTTCAAGTCACTGCCTTCATGACACACCCATCCTTTGGGTTGATACCTCTACTACATGCTAACCCTTACGGGTCACTACCTCCACGACACACTTATCCTTTGGGTCACCGTCTCTATAACATTCCCACCTTTTTGTGTCGCTGCCTCCATGACACACCCATCTTTTGGGCCACCACCTTCATAGCTCGCCCCCCTCTTTGGGTCGCAGTCTCTAAGACACACATATTCTTTGGGCCATTGCCTTTATGACACCCCCTTCTGGGTTGTTGCCTTCATAGCACACCCATCCTTTGGTCTGCTGCCTCCATGACAAGTGCAACCTTTTCGGATCACTACCTCTATGGTACATGCATCCCATTGGGTTGTTGCCTCCACAACACATGTATTTCTGAGTCACTACCTCCACGATATGCTCTTCACCACTTTTAGCATATGATTTCTTGCGTTTACATCTAAATGCGTGCACGGATAACAAGCCAAACAGGATAGTTAAGTAACCTCGTGTTGGTCGCAATGCCTTAACAAGCATCTTTTGTTTAGTTTATCCTAGTGAGCAATGCGAGTTAAAGCATTGGGATTGACACAAGTATGACTGTGCTAAGGATCCAAGGGATCTAACTCATGCCACATTGCATTTTATGGGTCTACATTTATTGTTATTTTAAAATTAAATAAAGAATATATATTTCTCCTTATTACATCCGCCATAATTTTAAAATTATGCATGTGGTAAACTAGGTCATACATAAGGCCAACCCTTCTTTAAAATCCATCATGGAGGACACCCTTTGGATCCCTTGGATCCTTAAGATGGAGTCGATATGGCTACACCATCAAAGTCATACAGACCTGGAGACTTACTATGAGTACTTAGATGATGGTTAATATACTTCTTGTTAGATGGAGTGTTAGGCTAATACTAAGGTGCTAGGTAGAATTTTTGACGCCTCTGACTATTATTCTCTGCTAATTTGATTGTTCTAATTAATTGTCATTTATGTGCCTTTTTAGTGTGCTTGCATGTTTAATATGCATGGTAGTATGTTAGGGTGTTCTTCTACAGGGAGTCATATCTATTTATTTGCACACACACATGTACCGCTATAGGGGGGCATGTAATGATTTCTACCAACCCTTTGCTTGCAAGTGTTATTTAGCTCCCCGATAAAATGAACACAACTCAAATGCGATTACATTAGTTAACCTGTGCTAACAATCTTCTATACATTGATTCTTCATTTTCTCATTCAAATGTATTTGATAGAGTCCCTAGGCTGAGTCTGGTATCAGAAATAAGTACAAACATAGATTTTAAGACGGACAGCACATTAAACCACGGATGAGGACCAGAAGCAGCAACTCATTTCTCGTACATCAAGTCTGAATTATATATTTTTGTATAAATCTAAGAATGGACATGTATGTGCGGAGTTCAACCGCCTTTCCTGCTTCTTCTGGGATATGTCACTAATCCAACGACATTGGCCTTTCTTATATATTTTCACGTGTTTTACTTTCTATTGCATGTTTGTATGCTTGGATTATTTTCCCTATTTCTTTCTGGTTTATTTGGGATGCTACAAAAATTATAATCTAGGCTCATTAAAGAACCTTACAATTATAAATTCTATACTCAAAATCCCAATAATAAAAGATGAGGAAAATCAAAATTTTTAAAATAAAATTTTTAGGATTTTCAAAAATCTGCTTTTACTTTCGTGCATGGCCTTCGAGCTGGATTTTAAATGAGTTGCATGCATGGTTATCTCCAGAGTCATACTAATAGTGCCTCCATGTTAGGACTTGAGTAGACAACTACATTTTTCTTGTCCTAAGGAGAAGTCCATGTGCTTTTCCAACCCGATTGAACCAATATAGATTTCTACGTAGGTGGTTGTCTAGTGCGCTTAGGATGTTAAAGGTTTCCCTGACCCACACATGAAGTAAGTCCTATTGTTGGGAGTGTTTTCAACCTTGTAGCTGAACCACCCCTTATCTTCCTTTCAACGACATCCTTGCCACTTCGGCGGGTATAAGTCTCACGTCTTGGAGCTCCACCTAATAGTCATATTATAGAGTTTTGTTCAATTGACCTTAGAGCTACCAATGTTCCAGTGGATGACACAATTCACATAGTGCTGATTGAGAATCTCTGGGCATGTTAGGTAAACTACCTTCACAATCAGGTAGACTTAGGAACCTAGTAGCTTGGGAAGACATGTCTGCAATGCCTTGATCTAATTACCTCTACCTGTTAGGGATTACTCATCCATTTTTTGACTGTCCACATTGAGTCCTATCACTTCTCTTGCTTTCATTGATATCATTATACGATGATTTTTCCTCTTTTCTTATGGTTTGAAAGTTCTTTAACGTGTTAGCTCTATGTGTCGATGAGTTTGTTACCCATGTGGGACAATGAGAGACTTAGGGCCCGTTTGGGACAACTTATAAGTGCGGCGGCGACGTTTTTGAAAATGTCGCCACACCGTTTGTTTCACACGTTTAAGTCACGTTTTCATAAACGGAGTTCCTATTTTACTTTACATGCAGATCACGGGTCTATCCCCGCGATCCGCGTTGCGCCTCCGAGCTTTTACGCGTCTGCCCTTGCGAAACATTCCCTCGTAGTCCCTTCCCTCGCTCCATTCGATCACTTCATGCATCTCCTTCTTCCGCCCTTCGATCACGTCTGCCCTAACTGCGTCGAGCTCCCTCTTCCGCTCCAATTCACGTCCTGCCCTGGCTGCGCCAAGCTCCATCTTCTGCTTGAGTTTGCTCGTCTTCCCTAGCCGCTTCTCCCTACTCCCCCGTTTAGCCGGATCCCTCTCTACCCGACAAGCACCTCTCCATTTCTCTGAAATAAAGAACATTCCTGTAATCTTCCCCATTTCAACTTCCTCCTTTCTTCTTCTTCCCATTCTTAATTTCCAGAAATCTACGACTACACAACAAAGCTAATCGTCTTGGTAACAAAGCTCCACTTCTCCAAGAAAATACTCTTCCTCCACCTGGAAGATGTCAGAAAATTTCTCCAGCCATCTTTCGCCGAAACTCAGTGGCAATCCCATCAAGTATGGAGGTATTTTGATCCCTCCCCAGCTCAAATTCATCATGAATGACATAAAGACAACAATCAATTGTGTGCTACATATGTAAACTTCCCTTAATTTTTGAGTTTTTTCAAATTCTCTCCACCTGACTGCAAGTTGGAGCAATAATATTGTAGGTGCTCACTTCCTGCATATACAACACTATTTTGTTAATATGACTTGTTTCATAATTTTTTTGACTTTAATTACTTATAGTTAACGTATTTGATTTTCCTGCTCTTCATATGGTACATTGAGTACTTATTCTCACTAGACTTAAGAATTATAGATGTGTAGCTTTACTGTTAATAGGTTTATAGATAGACTCTCTTAAGCGGGGAGTATATCTTTTTTTTTCTTTGAATTGTTATGTAGTCTTTTTTGGATTTTAGTATATTGAATGTGTTCCATTATATTATTGTTTGGAATAGCTATACTGTACGTGGCAAAAAATGGTTTTTTTTCCACAAACAGCTGCAAATCAGCTGTTCTCAAACCGCAGAAACCAAACAACGTAACAGTTTATTCAGTTCAGGGGCAAAATGGTCATTTATCCAAAAACAGCTGCAAATCAGCTGTTTTTCAAATGCACAAACCAAACAGCCATCCAACTTATTCGGATCAGCTGCTCATCAGCAGATTATCAGGATCAGCTGCTTATCAGCAGAAGCTAAATAAGCTGCAGCTGCCCCAAACAGACCCTTAATCTCTAACCTGTGGCTTAGCAAGAGCTTTGAATGTATTAGACTATTTCCTTACAAAATAACTATCATTTGATAGCCCTGTGCTAGTTGTCATTTTAAATGTAAGCAAAGCTCCCTAGATGAAAAGTATTCTTGAGCAACCCCCAAGACATAATTAACTAAGTGAGATACGTCTCCATGGAAGCACTCTGGACCCCAACATAGATAAACATACCTGAATATCTGGTTACAGGTAGTCTACGTAGGCATTCTTTCTTAAATATTGGTTCAAGGTGCTTTCGCTCGATCTTATTTGGGCAGATATACTTGGCCTATCTTTGTAAGGTTTATCTCATGTAGACTGTTCAAGTTTTCTTTCTCTTATTTTTGTCTTTATACTATGTTTTTCTTTTCCAATTCCTCTCTTCTCCTGTCGTTTATGCATTTTGGAAGAGAGACTTATTTAGAAAAGGGAAGTATACAACGATAAACAAATTGAAAATTCTTTAAGAAATAAAAAGCGGAAAGGAACATGAACATGAACATGAACAAGGTAATTATGTGTGTGTGTGTGTGTGTGTGTGTGTGTGTGTGTGT
>NW_018165603.1:98676-113887 GCF_001263595.1 Phalaenopsis equestris | reverse complement strand
TGTGTGTGTGTGTCTATATATATATATATATATATATATATATATATATATATATAAGTTATAGATGTTGTTTTTTTAAGATTAATGAAATATTTGATCTTGGTATTTAGGTGATTATCACTAGCCACATAACTTATGTTTCTTGGATAATCATCTTTGGTATATTCATTCTTCATTTTATATAATTTTACTCAATTTAATCACTATCATACAAAAAAAAAAATTGATACCAAGGTTTTTGATTTAAGTTAAATAAAAATTTGAGCAATGAAAGGTGAATATGTCTAGATTAATATATTTGAAAATTGAAATTTTGTCTATTAGAAGATACAAATAAAAATATCATCTTCTATCATTAATCAAGATGACTGAGAGTTAATACATAATAAAGTATTAAGAGTTATTCACTCACCATTAACCATAAATATTGTCTTTAAATTTCTCAATGAAAAATAAATTATATATGTAATAAAATAATTATTAGCTACAACTTATGCATAAGTTTTTTAATATTGGGATGTCAAAATGAGTCTCCATTGCTGACCACACTAATGAGTTAACTTGCCATGAGTTAGCTAAGCTTAGCAGACAACTACTTCAATGATGAAATTCATGCATCGAGTTTGTTTTTTTTTACTCCTAAAAGTTAAAAGTACATAACAATATTCATTAGTAGCCCCACTAGGTAAAAAAAAATTAAAGTTAAATGACATTAGGGACCATATTCTTGGCAAAGATATTCAAGTACATAAGATATGTAAAATATATTTTTCTTATTTGGATATTAATAAGAAAGTAGTTGTCAAAATAAAAGCAATTATTAAGGTAGATCTAGATTCAAATCATAAAGTAAAAAGCCAATATACATATTATAACAAAAGGAACTCCAGAAATAAGAGCACAAATGGGAAAAAAAGAATTGATTGTTAGTATTGAAGAACATAGATGCGTTAATTCTTAGTAGAAAAAATCTAATGAAATTTTAGATATTTGAATCGAGTGCATCATTAAATTTTTTTCTTATAAAAAATTGATGAAAAATTACTTTACAAAGCATTATGACAAAATAATTCATATAAATAATTATCCCTTAAATATTATGAGCATTGGTAAAATAATAACTCAAATCATAAATAATGATAAATAAATTTAAATACAATGATGCACATTTCTTAACCTACGGAGAAGGTTATAGAGCCATGATGATTACTGAATAAAATAAGATTAGTACACTCTAATCCACCACAAGTAAATGAAACATAATAAGTGCAATATGTTTAATTATAGAGATTAATATTTTTCATCATGGATTAAGCCACCAAATGAAGTAGGGCTTAAAGACATTTCATTCTTAAAATTTTGAAGAAAGGTTAACACTAAGAGGATATCACTAATTCATACAAATGTCTAGGGGCCTTCCTCCATCCCCTACTAGATGACCCATTATTTTATGTCATCTTTATTGACGGAAGTCCAAGAAAATATATAACAAATATAAAATTTTGTGTTTAATAATTTAGGTACATGAAAAAATCAAGTTAAAAAATTAGATTAATATGATAATTAAATGTTTATAATTTGGCCGTAATGAAGAGCATGATAGCATAAAGTTCAAAATTTTGTATGCTACTATTAGTATTCTTATAAGGAGAATGGTCATATGAATTGCTCAATAGAATGGAGCCAGTGAAAGAATGAAAATGACTTTAACTAAATGAAAAAGAGCTTGGGAGTGCATGCATGGCTACCAAAATATTTTAAACTAGTGCAATAAATATAACAACATTCCCATTAATTAAGGTCCATATGTAGCTCTTAATTTTGAGTTTCTAGAAGTGATTTAGATTAAGACTTGGATATGTCTCTCATATTTAAGATTTTTTTATTTATATTTTTATATGTATACATGCAGTGATGGAAGTTAAAAATTTGACCCAAAAAAAAAAAAAAGTTCTTTATTGATTATGGTGTTAATGACTTTAGAAATAGATCTTAGGATGTTAAAATTTTCAAATTAAATAAAGGTGAGATTTTTATTATGAAAAAAACAAAATGTATAAATGCAACTAAATTTAATTAAAAAAGAAACATTCACTACATAGCATATTGTATTTAAAAAGCAATTTAATTTTGATATAAAATAGGTGAAACTCCAAATAATGATTAAAATAAGCCTTAACCTAGTATTTTCATAGTGCGAATAAAATAATCGTTAGAAAAATCTAAATTTTACTAATCATCATCTTCTTTTTCTATATTACTTCTTACTTATTGATGGGGGCGAACCAAAATGCTATAAAGAAGCTATAAAAATTAAATATTCAAGAAGAAAAAAATTATCTATACAATTAACACCTAAAACTATTTAATTAATACAAACAAAAATAAAGCTCTACATAATAAGTAGATTTATGAAATAAAATAGAAACATAATAGCCAAAATAGATACAAGATGAGGCTAATAATTAAATGCTTCTAAGATTTTCTATCATGGTGTCAAATTAATAGATGCAAAAAACTTGTACCTAGATCAAATGATTGTTAACTCTACTTTTCTTTATAATAATTTTAATAAAAAAAATCAACATGATTCAATTTAAAGGCTTTTTCAAATAAGATAAAAAATTTAAGTCCACAAGCTAAAAAAACATATATAATTTGAACCAAACATTATGCCAATGATATGAAAACTTTGATAAATTTATTCATAAAAATGACTTTTATAAATATTTTTTTGTCATTGTTGTTTGTAAAAAGGCACTTGTAAGGATTGTATAATTCATATTTATACATTAATTATTGAAGTTGATATTAAGAAAAGTAATTGTATTAAAAGATAAGTGTCAAAGTAATTTGACATGAAAGACATGAGAGAAATAAAAATGATGCTTGAAATAGAAAAAAAAAATGATGATAAAGCTACATGATATTTGGATATATCAAAATCTCAATACATTAAAACAACATAAGAAAGAATTAAAATGATGAAAAAAATGGTGATCAAGCAACTTATAAGTCACTTCAATCTTTCAAAATAATAGTTATCAATGATAAATAAAGAGAAATATTACATGAAAAATATTTCTTACATTTTAGTAACTAGATTTTTTTAGTTTTACAATTGTTTACACAAAACCAAATATTAAATATATAATATTAATTTTTAGTTAAAATATGTCAAATTCAATAAATGAATGTTGAAAGGTAGTAAAGCAATTCTCACATAGCCAAATGATATAATTAACCAATAACTAAACTTTACAAGTGTTGACTTGAAAATATAGAGTTATTTTAATGCAAATTTGAGAGAGACCAAAATGCAAAAAGAAGTACTATTAGATACATCCACTCCTCATGTGACATCGACATTAATTATGTCATAACAAAAAAAGGTTAGATACATTATCAATAATAAAAATTAAATATGTAACTATCACCAATGCCACCAAAGGATAACGAATTGAAAAGATTTCAAGGAGAACTGAATTGATCATATGAAGTTATTTTTTTGATTTTATGGCAATGTCATTAAATCGAAAAAGAATGCTACATTTCATCTTGAAATAAAGCACATTAAACACAAGGATCATTATGAATACAACTTACTTGAAGATGATGTCATATAATTTATTAAAATTAAATGAGTAATAAATCTTGCAATATGCTTATAAAAGCGATACTCATTAGACACGAGATGCGTAAAGCCTCAGTTAACCTCCATAATGATGATAAAATAGTATTTTATAAGGACATGTTTTGACGTTAAACGCTAAATAAGTATATCACAAATTTTGTCTCCAAGTGGGATATTGCTAAGATATAGTCATAGATTTGTTTAACCTATTTTATTTTTTTCCTAAAAAATTTGTGGCTATTGTTGTCAATTAAATATACATCAAGTGGTTTAATCCATAATAAAATCTTAGATTGTGCAATAAGCGTGTCTTGCATGATTATTCTTCCATACACTCTTCTTAATAAATTGAAGCAAAATGTATCTATAATTAGCTTCTCCTTCTTTTGATTAGTTGGCTAGAGAACAATTTTGATGGCAGCACCAAATATTACCTTGAAATTTCATGCCACAATGAAAATCATATAAATTAGATTTTTAGGCATATGCTTTAAACCTTCAGCTTTCTACAACCGCCCATCTATTTATACATGAACAAAATTTATACGGGCATTTAGTTACACATCACACTATTCTTATATATTTACATATCTAACTGAAACTTTTCATAACTAATAATAAAGACACAGACCATAACAAAACTTCAATAATTGCAACCAGCATAAATAGATTATTAGAAGTAGAATGTATGTAGAGTTGGGTCACAAATAATGCTCGAAATTATTTGGTTAATGATGCAAATCAATATAAGAAATTTTGCAGAGTGAGGTTCACTTATTTCTTAGGCATTATGAACAGATTGACTGAGCCTCGAAACAATAAATCAAAGAATAAATAAAACAATTAAGTTCTCCAACATTCTGTCATCAATATAATGAATTACTGGAGGAAGAACTTTCCTGGTTCGCTGTAGTTCATCTCTAACTGCTCAAGTTTCTCGATCACAAATCCTCTGATCCGGTTTTCCTCCGGTAAGGACTTGTCTTTATAATCAATTGGCTTGAGAGCCCATCCTTTGTTTTGGACTGAACCGTTTAACCTACACATTTAAGAGTTGCTACACTTCTGAGAGAGAAGAAAAGGAGTTTTGAAGCAAATAATTTAAAACCAATTGGAAAGTCCCAAGAGGCTTTTGTGGTAGGGGTGTAAACGAGTCGAGCTTGAATGAGCTTAGTGTTTGCTCATGTTCAGCTCGTTCAAAATTTTATTTGGTTCAAAATAAGCTTGTGTTCAAAATGGCTTGTGAATAGCATGCTTGTGTTTGGCTTAATTCAAATTTGTTTGTTCGTTTCGGCTTGCATTCAACTCAAAATAGCTAGAATGATTTATAAAATAAAACAATTGAACATTTTTTAAATATAACAAAAAATCAAGATACATATATTCTAATGGTATTATATATTTTATTAATAAATTAAATCGAGTCAAAACAAAACAAACGTGATTAAATAAATATTTGTTTGTGTTCGGCTTGCTTATAAATTGAGCTCAAAATCACTATTTGTGTTTAGCTTGTTTGCTTAACGAATAAATCGAACACGAACTACTTAATAAGTGGAAAATGAGTTGCTCGCGATCGATGAGCATTTTAAAGAGAACAAGTTACACACCTCAGCTTCACTAACAGCATTGATCAGAATTGCTCCATCCAACGACAGGTCTTCAAGGTAAATATTTGGTCCATTAATGACCATGGTAGATTTCTGGGAAATAGAGCATCCTTTATTTACTTTTCTTTTCACATCTGAAAATATGAGAGCCCAGTTTGGTTTCCAGGTGATTCTTGGCCAAACTTCCACTTCTTGTCCGTTGAATACTGCAGTTGTAGGATCAGGTATTTGGACTCCAGCCTAAAAGACAAGCATGAATGAGAAGGTTTATCTTGTTTTGCTTAAAAGGAGAAAAATATGTCAAAGCTTTAATGAGTTTAGAATTCCATAACCAATCAATGAAGAAGTACGGAGAAACTTCGAGGATATTTAGAATCAACTTGTTTTTTATTTTTATTTTGTTTTGTTTATATTTTCTTTCAAAATAAAATATATTTGACATGTTCAAGTTAGTTATAATTATTTTGAAAAGAACTCAAAGCATCTAAAATTTTTTCAGTGTATTTTTGAAAAGAAATGATTTTAAGAAAATAGAAAATATAAAAAATACACCAAATAAATATATTTTTGAAAAGAAGGAAAAAAAAAATAATAATAAACTATTCCAAAGAGACCCCCAACCTTGATTTACCAAAACATGAACACGGAAGGCATCCTGCTGTAATTAATTTCAGACCATAAATATCAACAAATATTATGGCCTATTTGGAATCAATTTTTTTTTATCTGTTTTTGTGTATTCTTTTGTTTTAAAAACAAGTTTGTTTAAGCTCAACTTGGATGCATAAGGTGTGCAAATTATAGATGAATTAAGTTAATGTGTCGTGTATTAAAGTTATGGGAGAGAATAACTGAACATAGGTTGCGACGATACAAATATTTCTCAAAATTAGTTTGGATTCATGTCAGGCAAGTCTATTATGTAAGTTATACCTTTATAAAAAAATTTGAGGGGGAAGTACAGAGAGTGTAAAGAGGATCAACATATGATTTTTATTGATTTAAAAATAAATTATAATATGGTTCCAAGAGAAATACATTAGAGAGTTCTAGAAAAAAAATGTGTTGATATTGCTTATATTCAAGTCATTAAACATATGTATACTAGAGTTGTTACTAGCGTTCGAAAACAGAAAGGATTGGCCAAGTATTTTCCTATTCCATTTGGAATACATTAGGGACCAACTTTTAAGTCCATATATTTTTGCTTTAGTTATGGATGTTCTTATTGAACATTTACAAGAGGATGAACTTTGGTGCATGTCTTTCGTTGATGATATCCTTCTTGTGGATAGGATTAGAGAGAGAGTTAAGGAAAAAATTGATTTATTAAGGTCAGATTTAGAACCTAAAAGCTTTTAATATTGTAGCAATCCAATCTTAAATGTAGAAGTTATATCCTCATCTACAAATCCTTTCTTCTATATAATGGATCCAACATACTTAAGACTATCACAACTAGGTATCACCTAATTGTCTATAACTTTTAAACATTTTCTCCAATCTTCTAATTATTTATTTATTGTAGTGTAAGTTTTATCATTTAAGACTATAAATTTTAGTGTAAGTTTTATCAATTAAGACTATAGCAAATACAAAAAGCAGACTCCCACGAAACCTTCGTTAAATGTGTGCATTTTGCATTAAAATAAAATAAAAAAAAAGTACAAAAGAGAGCTATAGAAGCTAAACAAAAAAAGCAACTTTGTTGGCATCATCCTCAACCATGCTTGAAAAATCGGGGTCACAAGTGTGAGCCCCCCAAAAGAAAGACCTATCCAAAGTAAGCCAAGCACAAAAATAGGCTCCTTTGTTACATTCTCTATGCACAAAAAAGAAAATGACTTAACAAAAATCAAAAAGAAAAATAAGATCAGAATCACCAATCTCCATGTGACAGCCTTCATCCATTGTAAGTATCCCATAACAAATAAAAAAGTTATAGACTTTGATCAGAACTTCTTGTTAAAAAAAATACTTGCCCTCCTTAGTCACTCAACAACTGTTTGTAATATTAAAGAGTACTCCATTTATACATAACTTTAACAATGTCACTATATGTTTGGCACAAACTATACTGCTTTAAAGCACATCAAATAAATTTCCAAGATACTTGATCATATTTTATCAAAGTTCAATAAAACATATATGAAAATCCTTCATTTATTCTCCATCTTTACTTCATTAATTGCTTAACATAAAAAAAGAATTTTATAGTAGTTTTTTTGGCATGAAATCAAACTGGTTCTTGAAAATTGATGCATTTTTTTCTGACGTTATGGTTCATTACTCTCTCTCATAGTTTAATTGTATGAGTGATACATTTTATTCCTCTATCCTCTATAAATGATACAATCATTCGTACCTTTTGGTACAAAAAATGCGTCTTCTCTAATCATTTGCCATTCCCTTGGCCTTCAAAACTCTATTGAAAATATTTTATAAACAAATCACTACAAGATTAGCCATAATTTTTCAAATTTCAATTGTATCTTGTTTAGACATACGTTGCCTATTAAGCAACTTTTACTAGCAAAATCCACTCAAATTTTTTAGAATCAATCTATAGTATTATTCATAATATTGTTTGTCATGCTTTTCTAAGAGAAAATCATGGACATGCTATAGAGATAACAACTGGCTCATATGCATCCCTATCCTATCCGCCTCTGCTAAATAAATATAACCCCTCCATACAATTTATGGAACCGAATTACAATGTGGTATTTTAGGAACAAGAATTATGCTCTGCTGAGATCTCCATAACACATAAACTTTACTTTCCATGGCTAAAACATAAAAATTCATTCCATGCAGTTGCAAAGTCATACTAAGTTAAAAAAAAAAAAATGGAAAAAATCATGGGTATAAACTACAATAAGTAATAAAATAATAGGCGGATCAATTCAAAATGAAACTTAGAAAGAATTATTTCAAATTAAAGCTGCCACATTAAAACCACGGACACCTCAGGACTGCTTGATAAACAGTAAATAATCTCCATATTCCACCTCTTTATTCTATTACCCAACAATCAGTTATCTTACACCAACCATATGACACTGAAATAGACTGGTTGATAGATATAATAATCGCATTTAAATAAAATCCGAGTAAAAAGAGTATAATCCCATCCACCTAAATTTACATGCTTACCATAAAATACAAGCCATATGAGTAAAACTCATTAGACATATAACCATCCCACCCATATCAGTAGTCAGTACTAGTAGCCTTCAACGTACTGTTCACATACCCAAAAGGAGAAAAAGAAAAGCTGAGGGAGGTAGGGAGAGAAAGAGACTCGCACCTTTCTTAGGATGAGACTATTTGCCCTATAGATTGCCATTTCTCCGGATGTTGCACTATGATAAGGATTTCCAGCAGGTACCTTTAAAGAATAAAATGTAAGACAAGAAACGTAGATTGATGAATAAAAACTCGTACGCATTGAATGAAGAAAAAGGGAAGAGGAACAGCTATAAGATATTGCTGCTAATTGGTACAAATTAGACTGGATATGTTATTAGTTTATCATCATAAGTTAGTATTTACTATTTGCTGGTATTCCACCAAATTTTGAAGTACTATTGATATACCACCTTATTCTTTTAAACGTGCTAATAAATCATTCTAGATAGTTGATATTAATTGGAAAGAAAATTTCTATTAACTTGAAAAGAATATTCTTTTTAAATATCTTTAAGAAACCATACATTCCCTTATTTACAAAAAAATGGATAAGATTGGCTTTATCATGTTCTCTTTGAAGATAAAAAAAATGAATTTTATATAGATAAGAGAATTTTCCCTAGCTCTTATTCCCCTCATCGGAGGCTCTCCCTGAAGCCGGCAGCCCTTGCAAGCCCTCTGCGGGATCGGCTCCTCTCTCTCCCAGCAAGCAATCCTTCCCTTGCGCTTCCTAGCAGCATGCGCCCGGGATTTTTCTACGAACAGAAGCCGCGGCCGGCTGCACACTGAGAATTGCGACCTGAGCGGACGTGATTTTTCTGTTTCTAGTGGAATTTGGGCCTCAACCATATCTCCCTGCTGGTGCTCAAACAGCCTTGCATCATCAACAACCGTTCTGTTCTTACCTTCACATGAGGTATCAGTCGCACCCTGCCGCCCTTCAGGTTCGTCCTTCCAAAGCAAGCACAACAGGCGTTCCTCATCTCACACCATCAATAGGAATTCTTGCCAACCCTAAGCATGTATAGAGCTTATGACAAAATAATACATGAAGATGTCTACCTCTACATTGGAGGTTAGTTCAGAATCAGAGACCAAGAATTCTATCCAACTAGTCCTAGAACCTTTTTCAGAAGCCATAAACTCAACGATTCCTTTAATGATCCCAATTTGTGTTTATGTACATTTGTATAAAAGGAAGAGAGGAACACTTTGTAGGAGATGACACAATTTCTAAGTTCGCTGATCCTAACCATTGCTCATGGAAGATCCAAGATCATATGATCATGTCATGATTGATCAATTTCATGACCGCAAAAGTAAGAGAAAATTTCTTACCTTACAGAACAACATAGAACAAAAAATTTGAGAAGCAGCTTGTGAAACTTATTCGAGTATAGAAAACACTTCAAAAATTATTTGAATTGAGATAAAATTGCATAAGTTTCAACAAAAAGAATTAAGTGTTACTCGATACTTTAACACGCTATCCATATATTGGTTACAATCAGATATAAAATGATAGCGGAGAAGAAGAAGATGATAAAGTTCTTGTTGGGCCTAAATAAGATCTTATATGAGGTCAAAGGAAGAATTATAAGAATGAAGCCACTTCCTACCACTAGCGAAGCCTTTACTTAAGTTCAAAGAGAAGAAAGCAGAAAGAGCTCATGATAGCAGGTAGTGTGGAGTACCGACACAACACTTCAAATGAGTCAAAGACAAATAAGTATCATCCCTATGTGAAAATTGCAAGAAAAATAGTTACACAAAGGACTAGTGTTGAAAACTACATAGAAAACCTGCATATTAGAAACTGGGGCAAGGGAGGACAGACCAAGACCGCAAGGTCTATGCTGCTACCTCTATTGAAGAATCAACTGAACCTTGTCCCTTCACTACGCAACAGCTCGAGCTGTTGAAACAACTTCTTTCGAGCATAACTGAGGAGTCTGTCAGCTTAATGATACATCAAAGTATAATGTCCTCTTATCTCGCTATTAATGAGAGATTTCGACCATAGATAATAAATTCAGGTTCTTCTGATCAGATGATTGGAGATATTCATGCTCTCAGCAAGTATCAAAAGTTTGCCTGCTCCAATTTGTTAGACTGGTCGATGGGTCTCACTCCAGGATTATTGGAAAACTAGAAGTAAAAATCTTCAAAGTGATTCAGCTCTCTTATGTGCTATATTATCCACAATTAGATTACAACTTATTTTCAATCAACAAGATTACTCTTGACTTGAACTGTGTTACTGAATTTCACCCCAACTCTCATGAATTTCAGGTGGTTGATTTGAGGAAGGTGATTGATAGTGTTCAATTGCATCAAGATCTATAGCTGCTCGAGAAAGATTATTCTCTTGACATACGGGTGTCTTCTTCACCATCTTCTGCCCTTGTTCTTCAGTTTTCTTGAGTCTGGTGTGCTTGAGTATGTTAAGAGTCAAGTTTTGTTATGATACTGTTGTTTGGGTCATCCCAATTTTAATTATGTTGCAAAATTATATTCTCATCTTTTTATTAATAAAAAGCCAGAGTCTTATCAATGTGAAACTTGTCAATTAGCTAAAACATACTCGTCATTTATATCATTTTTCTCAGTACAAACCTTCACAATTTTTCTGTATCATCTACAATGACATTTAAGGACCATCAAAATTGAGAACCATCAATATTGTGAGATGATTTATCTCCTTTATTGATAACCACATTAGTATTAGTTAATTATTTTCCGTGAAGGAAAAATCTGAAACAACATAAATTTTTTAATCTTCTCATAACATGATTTTTACTCAATTCCAATGTAAAATTAAAATTCTCAAAACTAATAATGCAAATGAATACTTCAACTCTATACTTGGATTCTACCTTGCAAATAATGGTATCATCTAAGTAAGTCTCTATGTTAAGACTCCTTAACAAAATGAAATATCTGAGAGAAAGAATAGACAATTCCTTGAGGTATCTTGTTCTATAATGCTCTCTTACAATGTCCTAAAATGTTTATGGGGAGATGTTGTGCTCACAATAAAATTTCTAATTAATAGAATGCCAAGTAGAATTCTTGGATTCAAATCCCTTCTCGATATTGTGATGAAAAAATACCCTCAAATCAGAGCCTTCTAATACAATCTTCCTTTAAAAATATTTGGTTGTATTTCTTTTGTTCATATTCTCCAACAAAATCACACAAAACTTGACCTAAAATTAATTAAATGTATCTTCCTAGGGTATGCTTCTAACAAAATTTTTTATTATTCTCCTATAATGAAAAAAAAATACTATAACTTCATGGATGTTATTTTCTTTGAAAACCAACTCTATTTTCCCAAATCTGATATTCAGGGGAAGAATTCAGGTGAATATCAGACTTGGGACTCCACTTTGGATAACCAACACTGATCTAGAGTCTTCACAACTTATTCTCCTTCCATCTAACCATTTTGCTTTTCAAGTTCATCCTATTAAGCACATCTAATTAGAGATTAAAAACAAGAAACCCCATGTGTATATTAGGAGAAATAAATCTACTGAGCAAAATAAAGACAATATGCAACCACATGATTGTTCACAACCAGACTTGAATTCATGCATCTTTGTGATTCCAAGGGAAGGGGAATCCTGTGGAGAAGACACAGAAAATTGCACAAATTATCATATCAAGGAGTGTGTTGCCTATGAGAAGTTATCAACTTATAATGTCTTTGTATCTAACCTTGACAGTGTGCTAATAACCAACTCGATTCATGATGCACTCCAAGTCTAGAATGAAAAAAAGTGGTTGAAGAAGAGATCCAAGCACTTAAACTAAATGGCATGTGGACCCTTACAAAGCTTCCTCAAAATAAAATACTAGTTGGATGCAAATGAGTGTTCAAAAGTAGATATAGAGCAGATGAGAATATTGAAAGGTTCAACGCTAGGTTGGTGGCCAATAATTTCACTCGATCTTATGGCAAAAACTATAAAGAGACATTTGATTCAGTGGTCAAATTAAACACTGCAAGTGTTCTTCTCTATTTAGCAGTGAATAACGGATGGGAATTGCATCAACTTGATATCAAGAATGCATTTTGGAATGGAAACATGAAACAAAAGTATATATGAAAAATCTCTCTCAAATAAATCAGACTTGTATACTAAAAGTCACTTTATGGCCTTAAAATAATCACCAAGGGCTTCATTTGATAAGTTTGTCAAGACTATGAAATCTAATGGGTACATTCAATGACAAGCAGATCATATGTTGTTGATAAAGCATACACATGGAGGTAAGAAAGCGACATTCATTGTCTATGTTGATGATATCATCTTGATATGTCATGATGACAGAGATTGGAAAGATTAAGGATGTTCTTGCTACTAAATTTGAAATTAAGGATCTATGAGCAATGAGATACTTCATGGGCATGGAAATTGTGAAATCCCAAAAGAACTTAGACTGATTAAAAGAAATAGGAATGCTAAGGTGCAAGCCTGCTGAGGTTTCTTTGGATTTGAATAAAAAATTACAGTCAGGAAGAAAAGAAATCAATGGAATAAGATAAATACCGAGCATTGGTGGGTAAAATTATTTACCTGTCACACAATAGATCTAATATCACTTACTCTGAGAGCATAGAGCAACATGTGAACAATCCAAATAAAGAATATTTGGAGATGATATATGAAATATTAAAATTTCTTAAAAAGACCTTTGACAAAAAAAAATTGTTCAAGAAATCTGGCAATAAGGATGCAGAGGTGTTCACTAATGCAAGTTGGATAGAAAAACTCTCAGACAAAAGATCTACCTTTGGGTATTGTTCCCATGACTCGGAAAATCTTGTCCAATGGAGGAGCAAAAAATAAGCAGCGGTCTTCAGAAGTAATGCAAAATCGGATTGTCGGGCACTTTCTTTGGGAATTTGTAAAGAAATATGGATTTAAAGGTTACTAAATGAGCTAGGATACTCCAAGGTTAATCCCATAAAGATGTTTTTTGACAGCCAAATTGCCATCAGTATTGCAAAGAATCTTACACATCATGAGAGGACCAAACACATTGAGATTGATAGACATTTTTTCTCTAAGAAGGTCAATGGAGTCGTTATTCACTTAATCTACATTTTGAATCATCTTCAAGGTGTTGATGTCTTCATAAAATCTCTTCCTCGAGGCAGCCTCATGGATTTGAACACCAAGCTGAGTCTCTACAACATCTATAGCCCAACTTGAGGGCAAGTGTGGAATTCTGTGTTTCTTACTTAGATTTATCCTCATTTATTTCTCTATTATTATGTTGGGATATTTACATACGTGCCACCCGATTCCTGTGTATTCACATATCAAACACCTAAACTTCAATTTTTACATACAGGCCACCCCAACTATAGCCGAAACTTAGGGATGAGGTGATCTGTACGTAAAAATCAAAATTAGGTGCTTGATAAGTGAATGCATAGGAATCGGGAGACAAGTATGTGAAAGGCCCTATTATGTTTGCGGTTCCTGATGTGTTTGTTGTAGCTTTGGTAAGTTTTACTTGTATGAATTATGTTTGTCCTAGAGTTTATTCTCTATATAATGAGAGGTGTTGTAATTTGAAGATAAATACTAAAAGAATTTTCCTTCTCAAGTTTTCCTATTGATTTATATGAGAGAAAGAACATAGATTTATAAATTACGATGATATATATATTTAATGAAAAGCTTGCATATTAGGAAATTTGATTACAGGAAACCTAATCAGAGGAGAACTGATGGCAGGATCTTTCCTCTATTCTATATATATATATATAATATATATATATATATATATACATACATTTTTTTTTTAAGCATAAATAACGATGCTCCCATTAGAAGAAAACCAAAATAATGATTTGCAGTATTACAACCAAAGCTTAACAGAAAATAAATAGATAATTGAAGAGACGCATAAACAGGACTATATAGTGCAAATTACCAGCTTCAGAAGCCAACTCTATTCCTTAAATAATTAACACCTGTGATGAATACGGACACTCCATTGGTGGGGATAAATTCCAAGTTAGTAAGCAATCAGAATATATCTGGATGAAAATGGCCAGGAATGGAATTTGTTTCCTGAGTCCTCTGGAAGTGGATCTTCAGGGTATAGTTGTTCAACTCCAATGTTTGGAGTTGCTCTTGGTATTGACCGATTATATTCTTCAATTGTTGCACTTCTTTTGCCTTCTCCTCCAATTCTAAATTACGTTCATGCTGTATTGCAACAGCCCTCCTCAGGATTTGGTTGTCTCTTAACAAGCATTGCAGTTGCTCCTTAAGAGAAGCAATCTCTTGCTCCTTTGATGCGTTAGAATGAGCAACAACCATCGGTTCAAAAGACTACAAAATCTTCATGGTTCGGCATCTAACATCACTCAAATCAGAAGCATTCATCATTTCTTGCACCAGTACGTCAACCCAAGAGGATCCATGAATTTCCCTTGACTTGGAATCGGATTCAACATTATGAATGACCTCACCATTCAGTTCAGGTATTTGAGCATCCTTAACACCTTCAATGCCATTTTCTTTGGATTCAAACTCTGAGCTCCCAATCACAGGTTCACCCCTAATTGAATTGTCGCGAAGGCAAAGTGCATGGAGACTCTTGATGGCATCATTAATCTTATGATCATGGGAATTTAAAACAGTTTCTACAATCTCCCTATTCATAAACGGAAACATGCGAAGAAGAACAGAGACCTTATCCTCGACCGCGATCATATATATATATATATATATATATATATATATAT
>NW_018165603.1:79281-98536 GCF_001263595.1 Phalaenopsis equestris | reverse complement strand
TATATATATAATGGCGTTAGTGGCGAGCTTGAGCTGATTCGCTAGGGTTTCGCCTAATGGCGATTCCCTAGCTTGATCTTTCGGCTATACCATCGTGTTCGAAGATGAAGCTCTCGCACTCGACGACGAATTTTGGGTTCGTCAATCTCTCCTGCAATCGTCGACTTCTCCTACGACATCGTCACGTCTCACTGCTTCTGTGGACGTCGAGCTGCAAGCCGCGTCGAGCTGCGACTGACTGTCTCGTCTTCGTCATCTCATCTCGTCGCTTCTGCGTGGACGTCGAGCTGCGAGCCACATTAGGTCGTCGAGCTGCGAGCCACTCTCATCGTGGTTCCTCTCGCTCTCGTTCGCTGCAACTGTTCCGCGACCTGCCTCGTGGAGCTGCGACTGTTTTGCGGCTTCGACAACTAGAGTTTTTTGCCCCGACCTTTCAGCTCGCTATTTTTGCTGCTACCCGACTTTGGCAGTACTTCTCTTGCTGTGATAGAGCTTCCTTCGTCTACGGTTGAACCTCACAAAGTTTCCTTTGCCCACGTGGTGGGTAATTCTCAGAGGGAGACAGACGGTTGTCTTCCCCTCAAGTTATAAGGAGCAACGGGAAAGTGATTGTCACTTTATCAATATTGCAAGAAGGAAAAGTGGGAAAACAACACTTTTTTTCTTTGAGCTAGAAATGTCATCTCTTACTGATAAATTCAAGTTCGCTCTTATTGAAAAATTTCAGTGGGGACATTCACCTATGGATGTTATCAGGAAAAGTTTTGATGATCTCAAATTAGTAGGAAAGTGGAAAGTATAGCTCATAGATAGGAGACACGTATTAATTTAAGTAACCGTGCATGAAGACTACACTGAGATTTTTTTCAAAAAATATCTCAACATTGCCGGTAAACCAATGAAGCTACTCAAGTGGTCTCCTGATTTTGACCCCAAGTGCGAATCTCCTACTATACCGGTATGGTTTAGTCTACCTAATCTCAAGGTGCACTTTTTTCATCATCAGATTCTTTACTCTATTGGTGTTATACTTGGGGACCCTTTGAAGCTATATCTACCCACTTTTAACCTAACCAGACCTTCTGTGGCCAAAATACTTGTTGAAAAAGATATTACTTTACCTGATGTTACTGAAGTCTGGTTGGGCACAATTCACAATGAATATTGACAACAAATTGTTATGGAGCATAGACCTTCTTATTGTTCGCATTGTATGATGTTTGGGCACAATCTTGATAAATGCTATAAGCTTCACCATAATTTGAAATCTAAAGATCAAGTGAATAAGAATGGATCTGACCCCACTGCTTTGGATATATCTGTTCCATCTGAAAAGAAAACTACCACAGAACAGTTTATGGTGTCTGATTTAATCGCCCCTGTGGATCCTCCCCCTGAAAATACTATTTCTGTGATCGATGAGAAGTTGGATAGCCCTGCTGAGCAACCTACACTTTCAAACCCTCCTCAGTTGCAGGAAGCATTAGGTGAAGAGGAGACATTTCATGCTTCACACACACTTGAATAGTCGTTGCAACAGTTGGTTGACAATCCTTCATCTGGTGCTCATCAGCTTTTATTTGCCCGGCGTTCTGTTTACCAACATGATGATCATATGAGCCAGTCTTCTGAAGAGGAATGACAGGTCTATTCAAGGAGGAAGAAGATTGGAGGCAAACTTCAGCTTTAGAACCTAATGGATGATACTTTGGTTACTTCGGGAAATGACTTGGCACTCAACAATTTGTTATCTGGATCTCGCGCTAGATTAGAGGCAGAGGCAGGACTAAACTGGCTCGTCCCTAACTACTTTTTTGTGATTTTGGAATCTTTCCTTTTTTTTTTGGGTTTCCCTGTATCTTTTCTCTTTTGGGGCGATTGTGTGTGTTGTATCGTATGGGTAGGGTGCCTCTATGGGCCCTCTCATACAACATTTATGTATCTTTCCTATTTTAATAAATTTATCCCTTGGGCTTTTCTATATTTGAAAAAATAAAAAATACATTAGATACTAAAATAAAAGTCTAACAGTGCCAAAATACATAATCATGTGGTTAGAGAGCGACCCAATTTGGTCTTGCCTCTGCCTCTAGTTTCAGGGAAGGAGCAAGCTAAAAAGTTGGTAAGATGATTGCCATTGCCAATAGTAACCAATGTATCATCCAATATGTTCTCGAGTTGGAGTCGGCCTCCATTCTTCTTCTTCCTCCTGGAATAAACCTATCATTCATCATCCGAAGAATCAGTTTGATGGCGTATGATAGAGCTGAAACAAAAGGAATACCAACCATAGTACCACAATAGGTTCTAGTATATGTGAAGTATGAGTTGCCTCTACATTGAATACTTCCTGAAGAAGTGGAACTACGAGACTCTCTTGATTATCAGTCTGAACACTATCATTTGTAGGTAATAATCCATCAATATTGTTTTCTATGAGATTTGAAGGTGTCAGCATCACATCACTCGCAGTAACAGTAACGACAGGGGCAAGAGAATCAGGCATCAAAATCTATCCTATGGTAGCTTTCTCTATAGGTGGTACAGATATATCCTTAGAACCATCCTTATTCACTCGATCTATAGATTTCAAATTAGGGTGAAACTTATGACATTTATCAAGAGTATGCCCCAGCATCTTACAATGGGAACAATAAGGTCTATGCTCCATGACGATTTGTTTTCAATATCCATTATGCATTGTGCCCAACCAGACTTCAGTAACATCAGGTAAAGTAATATCTCTTTCCACAAAGTATTCTAGCCACAGAAGGTCTGGTAAGGTTGAAAGTGGGTAGATCTAGCTTCATAGGGTCCCCAAGTATGACAGCTATAGAGTAGAGAACATGATGATGAAAAAAATGCAGCTTGAGACCAGGTAGACTAAACCATACCGTTACAGTGGAGGTTCATGATTGGGGTTAAAATCAGGAGACTACTTGAGTAGCTTCATTGGTTTACCAGCAGTTTACCAGCAAATTGGTTTACCAGCAATATTAAGATATTTTTTGGAGCAAATAGGAGTGTAGTCTTCAGGCACGACTAACTAAATCAAAACATGTCGTCTCCCATTCACGAGCCCTACTTTCCACTTTCTTGCTAATTAGAGGTCATCAAAACTTTTACTGATAAATTCCATAGCTGGGTGTCCCTACTGAAATTTCCCAATGAGCAAATTTGAATTTGTCAATCAAGGTTGAAATTCTGATTCAGAGAAAAATAGTGCTGTCTTCCTACTCTTTCTGGTTACATTCTTAATAAAAGGGTAATCACCTGTACTATCATGATTCTCCTTATAACTTGAGGGGACGTCAACCGCCGTCTCCCCCTGAGGATTATCCACAACGTGGGCAAAAGAGGTATTAGCGGGCTCAACCGAAGGAGGAAGCTCCATCGCAGCAAGTCACAGTAAGGGAGAAGAGGTGCAATTAGGACAGAAAAGGTCTGGAGCGATGTTGCGCAGAAAACGCAGATGACTGACGCCGTGGATAACAAACGTCGCGGAATCCTGTAGAGACGCGCACGGACGCTCGCACGGACGCAGTCCCGCAGAAAATGCCAATCTGCAGAAAAAACCGCAGCAGGAAGAAGAAACCGCACCGTAGCTCGACAGACACGAAACCACAGCAAGAAGACGCCCAGGCCCTTCGTCGTTGGGCGCAAAAGAGAAGAGGATGATCACGATGGAGATTGAAGAGCGCAAAGTCCTTCATAATCGTTGTCGAATACGAGAACTTCGTAAGGGCGAATAAAAAAACCAGGGTTTCACCCTCAACGAAACTCTAGCAGAGATGAGAAGGAGATTATATATATATATATTTATATATATATATAATTAAAAAAAACCCAAGGCCTAATATATTAAAGAGAAAATATACAGATAGGTTGTATGGGTGGGCCTAAAAATAGACACTCAACCCACACGATACAACATACCCAAAAGAGTTAAAAAGGAGTAAATATAAGAATAAAAAAGCCCAAAACCACCTGGGTGCTGAAAAAATGAGGGTCATCCTAATCTTGTTCTGCCTCTGGCTCTAGTTCTAGGAAGGGATCCAACTAGTAGATTGGTAAGGTGCGTACTATTACGCGACGTAACCAAAGTATCATCCATAAGACTCTTGAGCTCAAGTAGATCTTCATTCTTCTTTCATTCTTCTTCTTCTTTTCTTCCTGGAAGTGTAAACCTGTCATTCTTCATCCGAAGAATCAGTCTGACGAGGGGATAGAGCTGAAACAGAAGAATTACCGACCATAGTACCCACAATAGGTTCTAATATCTGTGAAGTATGGGTTGCCTCTACACCGAATACTTCCTGAAGAGGGGGAGCTGCGAGGTTCTCCTGATTATCAACCTGAACACTGTCCTTTGTAGGTAACAGTCCACCAGTATTGTTTTCTATGAGTTTTGAATGTGTCAGCATCACATCACTCGCAGTAACAGTAACAACAGTGTCATATATATATATATATATATGTTTGTGTGTGTGTGTGTGTTGATGGTTGCATTGCAAACAAAATAAAGGTATAATCAAATACTGAATTTCATTTTCTTTAGTTTGCTATTTTTTTTTCATCCAAAGAAAGCCAAGAAAATAAGACACCTGTGAAAAAGATTATAAACAAGATGAACCTCGATTTGTGCAGAAGCTAATGATCACTCAATTTCATCAACAAAGAGTTTGTTGTGTGGCTCATACGGACCTAAGCAAACCCACATGTAACCACACTCTATAATCAGGCACACGTGTCGAGACATAGTAAAATGTTAATTTCATTTTTTAAATTGTGGATATATTATGGATCAAAAAATTTATTATGATGTTTTTTGAATGATTAATAAAATAGTCCATGAGTAGTTCTCACCTCTCACACAGCAATTAAGAGTCAATTATGTGCACTAGTATATGAAGATATAGAAAATGGAGAGTTAAAACCCGATTTAGAAGTAGAAAGACTATTCTTCTACCAAAAAGGAAAACATTCATCGTATAAGCATGCATATTTAAGGGATGAATTTTCACCTTTTCCTACAAAAAATAATGAACATGAAAAGAGTGTGCTTGCTTGGAAGAAATGGGAACTCAATGATTCAAATATTCAAAGCATACCTTGGCAGCATCTTCAGGGTTATTCTTAACAGGTGCATAGGCGAGCCAGGCGTCCAT
This sequence comes from Phalaenopsis equestris, assembly GCF_001263595.1. Taxonomy (NCBI): domain Eukaryota; kingdom Viridiplantae; phylum Streptophyta; class Magnoliopsida; order Asparagales; family Orchidaceae; genus Phalaenopsis; species Phalaenopsis equestris. The sequence continues at coordinate 93,368 of NW_018165603.1, read as the reverse complement.
GACCTAATGACAGAAACCAACAATAGTTTAACAAATGAATTGCTGTATATTTTCTTTCAACCAACCAACAAATCATCCATCGATAACTATGAATTTTTATGTATATATGTATGTATGTATGTGTTCTTTCCCTTATTTTTTCTCAAGCAGCGTCAGGTTTGAATCTATTTATATGCATGAATAAAATAAAATGGGGGCTGAAAGTCATCACAAAATCCGTAGAGTAAATCAACCAATGTAAAACTCTATACAATAGGTAAACATGATCAAATAATGCAATAAATCAACATTAACAAAAGAATTTGATCTTTTACATAAGAGAAAAGGAACCCTCTCTCAGAGAAGTTCTAACTAGCTCCAAGACAAAGAGAAGCATAATATCAAATAAACCTCCATCATATTCATCTAATCAAGCTTAATTAAGAAGCCTCAACTACAATATTTATGTTAGTGAACAATTCATAAGCAATCAAATTATGGATGCTACCCTCAATTGGAGATCCTAGGTTCAAACATCAATTGTTTCATTTTAAAAGGTATTGTAACATAAAACTCACAAAAGAACCTCATTTTGTACTATATGATTGGGAAGTGGAATTATATAAGATTTATGGAACCAATAAGAGTATAATTAGATCAAGGATTTAGAAGAAAATTTTAACGGACTATTTTCACTTTTTCAAACAAGAATATAAGACACTTGTATTCATTTTTACTGAAAAATATATCAATGTATGAAAAGCATTCCTCAAAATTCTGACTCTCTCGATCATGCATGCATACATGTGACAATAAGAAATTTTGAGCCAAAAAAAAAGTTGGCATACTTTTCGATTCAAATGCAGCTTTTTCAGAGTGACCCAATTATGGTTCTATTTTTTTTGCATGCTTGCAAGAAACAATATTTTCATGAGGACGCACATGATATTCTTTTAGCCCCTAAGCACATTTTTCAAATTACCAGCATGCAGTCAATGTATGCCACACTTTTGGTGTGTCTTAGATCTAGTCAAATTTCCCTCAAAAGATTAGCCCCTCTTTACATTTACACATATTTTGGTCATTGACTGTATTTTGGCATTATGCACAATACTTTTCAGAGTAACATAAATGGTTTTTGGAGTGACACTAAATTTATTTTTTGCTCGTTTATGGGCTCCTTCACATGCACAAGCATAAGATCGTGAAGTTTTGACAACTATTTAAAATAATACTCTCATGTTTTGTATTTTATTCATGCCCATATTCAAGCGAGTCCCATAGAGGAGAGATCTATGCCTATAAGTAGGGGCTTCAAAGATGTCATTATTGTACAATTTTATCTTTCTACTATATGACAGAGGCAAGGCACTCCTGTTCGTGCTCATTAACAAGTCACCCAAATTCGCATAAGTCCATCTTTAGTTAATTTTTGGAACTGCGTGGTGGAGAGAGGTGTGGCTGGGCTGTACGGAGAGGGAAAGGTGTTGGCAGCAGTATGCACCGGTTGGGGGGAGGGAGTCTAGCAGCAATAAACAAGAAGGAAGGTATTACAGTAACCTGCAATAAGTTGTTGGGGGTTGCCCGCAACAGGCAATAGGTTGTGAGGGGGTCACAGTAGCTGCAGTGAGGGATATGTGAAGGCGAAAACAAGCAGTAAAGGAAAGACACACATCACTCGGATGAGTTACAACAACATCACCTTCTCGTCGTCGGATATAGCCCTAGAAGAGAAAAAAGGCGCGCAGTTGCGCCTGCACACGCACGCAAAAATATATATGCGTGTGTGTGTGCGTGCGTGCGTGCAACCGTGGCTTGTTGGATGACAACTTCAGCGTAAGTCCCCTCTACCCCGGCTTCGAATCCCAACTGACCTTTGGAAAATCGGTATTTGGGGGACACCAACCCAAAATACCGATTTCCTTTGAAATATATATATAGCAGATAACTAGGAGGGAGATGCCCCTGGTCGGCCCTGCTCTCCTCTTGGCTAAACCGATTCAGCCCCCTAGGGAGCCTCGCGTCAGTCTCTCGGGGTTGGTGGAGCTTCGATCTCATTGATCGAAACTCTTGTCTGCTGTTGTCGATGATGGGATCTGTAGTAACCTCCTGGGGCTGAGGCACTTCGACTGTGGTCCGAGAAGAACTTGAATCTCACTAGCGACTAAATTGTCCCCCCAAGGCACCTGAAAGTCTCCCCACTTGCAAGCAAGCATACATATTGGTCCAATCTTGTAAGAGCTCACTACTGATCTGGATTGGGCCGACATGTCACAGATATACTGTTGGATCCTCCCAAAGTAACTCATGTTCGAATCAACCAGATCTAAAGTAAGGGTAACCTGAACCTATTTGAATGGTTGTGGACATGGCGGTAAGATATCGATCATGATGTCCTGAAATATTCTTTGTCGTGACTGCCTCATGTCCGAAATCGGTGTCTCAGTCCTATCATCCTTCATCGTCACCAAAACTGATCCCACCGATGCTGCTCTAATGACAAGGGCACCCATGATCTCAGACTCCAAAAAAGGGAGATGACGGTGCACTTCCCATTCTTGGTGAAGGAATAGGTGTTTTTGAATCCATCGTGTTGTGTCCTATGATGAAATTGTCATGGTCTCCCGAACAAAATGTGACAGACATCCATGGGTAAACCGTCATACCACACCTGATCCTGTAGCTCATTCCTAATTGAAAAATCTGCTACACACCTATGATTAATGCTGACCATGTTCTTCTTCAACTACGTTAGAGAATGTGACTGAGAATGCCCCTAATTCATTAGACCCAATTTCTACATATGCATAAACATCATGTTCTTATTGCTTCTTCTATCGATGATGAGACTACATACTTTCTTGTTTATGGTGTAACGGGTGTAGAATATATTGTGGTGTAGCCCCACTGCAGATCCCTCACATCATCAGTCTGTAGGACCTGTCGGGCCATGGGCATCTCACCCTCATCCAGTGGAAGATGTGTACATCACTCGGTTCTTCAGCTGCCTTCTCGTCATTAACATCCTACATTGTGCCCTGCTAGCTAAAAGACAACTCGGTTCGTCGGGAAGTTCGATGTGATTTCCCAAATCCATGACATCTGAAGCATTTTCTGACAGGGACTGTAGTACGCGTGCTACACTTCTCAGGCTTCTCACTCGGAGAGGCTCTGTCCTTATCTGAACTAATTTTCCCAACTCCCAGAGACGAGCTTTTGTTGATATCTCCCACTAAAAATAGTTGCCTGACTGGTGGTGGTTGTCTACTCTATTTTTGCTGCCTCTCTACCTTCAGAATTATAGTCTGGATAACTCCTTGTGTCCATTAGGGCTGCAGCTACACAAAGTTGCTGATAGCATGTTTCAGACCACCCAGCTGTTGGACTATGGAATGTTCATCTGGTTTGACCAACTCACACTTCCTCTATAACTGGTCAAAATGTGTTGCAAAATCCTCCACTGATAGATCCCTCTGTTGTAGGTGATGGAGTCTCAGAAATATATCTTGACAGTAACGAGGAGGTATGTACTTTCTCTGCATCGCTTTCCTCATCTTCTCCCACTTAATACACTTATCACCAACTTCTCTCTTCCTCTGCCTCTGCATGTCTTCCCACCACAAGGAGGAGCTCTTTCTCAATTTGATAGCTGCTAGCTCCACCCTTTTATCTTCTGACAACTCTATGTACTTAAAGATCCTTTCAACTGATTGTAGTCATTCGATAAAGTCAGCGTAACCGCATATGGCTTTCCAAACTTCCCTTCTGCATACTACGACTCACTCGCACTCGGCTCTGAAACTTCCTTCGTTAGACGTCCTGGCAGGAAAGGGGGTAAGCTGGCCCTCTTCCTCTCTGATGACGAGAACGACAAACTCGCCTCTTCCTGCCGCCTTCATCTGGTAGGAAAATTTATGTATTGTTATCCTAAATTGGAGTTCCTTCGAAGGCATTTCGAGCTGATGAAGCTCACCGGAGAATGGAAGATAGGGTTTCTGGATGGAAGAAAAATTTTGATTCAGTTGTCCAATGAGGAGGACTATACGCATCTGTTTGTTAGGCGTATGGTATGGTTTGAGGATTGCGGTATGAAGGTATTGAAATGGTCAGCTAATTTTGATCCCAAAGCTGAGGCTCCGATTATCCCTGTTTGGCTTCGGTTCCCAGGTTTGAAAGTTCATCTCTTTAACCATGAAATCCTGTTCTCCTTGGCTGCTAAGTTCGGGAGACCTCTAAAATTAGATGCTCCTACCTATAATGTCACAAGACCGGCTATGGCTAGAGTTTAATCGAACAGGATGTTACTTTACCCCCACCTGATGAGGTCTGGATTGGTTCGGCTCATAATGGATACTGGCAGCAGATTTTGTTAGAACAACACCCTTCTTATTGCACTCACTATCGAATGTTCGGCCATGGTCAGGACCTATGTTTTAAACTACATCCGGAATTGAGGAAATGGGAAAATTTGAAACAATCACACATAGAGCAAACGCCTTTGCTCCCTGTGGAACATGCGGTGATTCCTTCGGCAGATGCCATGGCTGCCGTCCCCCAACCAACTGATACCCCTTCGGCTCAGATCGAGGGACAGCAGAGTGGGCGTGCCGTGCAAGTCACACCTGCTCCCCCGCCTAATACGTCGAATGCTGATGCTTTGAATACTGATAATAATCAATATCCTATTACCTCTATTGCTACTTACCCAGTTGGGAGAACTAAGCAGGTGTTACCTATTCCGGATCCTCCTATCATTTCTATTTCTGAGGAAGCAGGAAGCCCTATCATTTCTATTTCTGAGGAAGCTCATCCTTCTTCGGCCTCTCTCCCTGATGCTTTGATCTATATTCTCATCTCTCTATATTCTCATCATTCTGATGCCCTCTCTGATACTCCTTTGGAGGATATTTCTAAAATTTTAAGGGATGAATGACATGTTCAAAAGTATCGTAGGAGGAAGCATAAAAGGCAAGAGGTAGCGCAAAAACATAATAATGAGAATACCTTGTTGGATATGAATCACTATTTTTCAGATGGAGAAAATGGACGGACCCTAAATGGACACTATTTTTCAGATGGAGAAAATGGACGGACCCTAACTAGATCTTCTAGGAAGGGTCATATGTCTACTGTCCTAATTTGGCCTAATTTGGAATATCAGGGGAGTTGCAGATCCTTACGCCCTTGGTAGACTCAAGTCAATGATAAGGATCTATAAGGTCGGTATCTTTGTTATTTTGGAACCATTGGTCTCCTATCCGAATGATCGCATCTTGGGTAAATTCAAAAACTTTTCTTTATTTGCTAATTGCTCTAACAAGATTTGCTCTAACAAGAAACAAGATTTGGTTGTTTTGGCGTAAGCATATCACATTCGATGTCCTTATTGATGATAGACAATTTGTGCACACTTTCTTTTCTATGAATGTTTTCTCTGGATGTCTTACCTTTGTTTACGCCGGGACTACTAATGCGGCTAGATATGATCTTTGGCACAATTTCTGATATGGGTGCCTTAATCCATCAAAATTAGATGGTTGGAGTGGATTTCAATATGGTGATGCATGAATCTGAAAAGTTGGGTGGTCGGAGAATTGAAAACACCTTAACTGATAAATTCACTGAAGCATTGGAATTGGCTGACATTTCTGATCTGGGCTTTGTTGGCTCCAAGTTTACTTGGAGAGGGGAAAGCTCTTTGAACGCCTAGATAGGTGTTTTGCGAATCATTTGTGGTTTGCTTCTTATGGTTTTTCGCAAGTTCAACATCTTTGCAAATCTGGGTCTGATCACAGCCCCCTTCTTTTATCCTCTGATTTTTTCAAAAAGGTTTCCACCTATCACTTTCATTATCTAAACGTATGGACTAGACATGATGACTTCGTGTGAGTCAATGCTACCAATTGGAAATGTGAGGAAGTGGGCAATGCATGGTTCACTCTTTGGAAGCTGCATAAAAAGGTGGCTTTTGCTCTAAGATCTTGGAACTGGGATGTTTTTGGTGATGTTCACGCTAAAGTTAAGAGGGCGGAGCAGAGGGTCAGTCTCCTTCAGGCTCTTGACGAATCATCTGATGATATTATCCATGAATTACAGGAAGCTAATAAAGATTTACTGGAGGCCTCCCTTTGGGAGAAGGAATTGTTGCAACAAAAAGCTGGGGAAACCCATTTTTCTCAAGGTGATCGAAACACAAAATACTTCCATGCTTGCATTAAACAAAGACGAACCAATAATACTATTGTGAGGATAAAAAAAGATGAGGGGAGCTGGATGACTGGGGATGAGGAGATTGGGGAGAGAGTTGTTCTTTACTTCTCTAAACTCTTTCAGTTTCAGGAGACCTCGGGCTCAATTGATGCCTCCTTATTTGATGATGTACGTTATCATATGGTGGATCTTATCATATGGTGGATCTCGATACGTTATCATATGGTGGATCTCGATCTGTGTAGTGTTCCTTCGGATGAGGAAATCTATTCTACTCTTTAGGACATTAATTGCAACAAGGCTCCTGGGCCTGATGGTTTCACCTCTGCTTTCTATATTAAATGCTGGAGTATTGTTAAGGATAAGGTGGTGGAAGCTATACAAAGTTTTTTTAAGGGGGAGACCCTTGGAAATTATTTCTCTGCCGCTACTATCATTCTTATTCCCAAAAGCACTCAAAAAAGCTCTTGAGACCATTTCAGACATATTTCTCTGACTTTTGTCATATCTAAGATAATTAGTAAAATCTTGGTCAGACGTATTCAACCTCATCTCCACAAGTTAATTTCCTTGAATCAATCTGTCTTTATTCAAAGACGAGGGATCACGAATAATATTATGCTTGCACAGGAATTCATTTTGGATATTGATAAAAAATGTAGAGGGGGAAACATGATCATTAAATTGGATATTCACAAGGCTTATGACTCTGTTAGTTGTGAGTTTATATTGAAGGTGCTTAAAGCTAGGGGCTTTTCCCAGGATTTTTGCAAAATCATTCTTTCTTCGCTCCATTGCAATAAATACAACATACTCATTAATGGTCAATCCAAAGGCTTCTTTAGTGAGGGGCTTGGGATAAAACAGGGTGACCCATTATCCCCTACTATTTTCATTTTAATATTTGATTATCTTTCTCGCCTTTTAAATAACCTTTTCAGGAGCAACCCCACTTTGCAATACGCTCATAAATCTAATACGTTGGTAACACATTTAGCGTATGCCGATGATATGATATTGTTCTCTAATGCTAGCAAAAAAACAGTGAGGAATATTCAGAGTTTAATGGAGGATTTCCACTCTGTATCTGGTCACCTATTTAATGCCAATAAATGCAACTTATATATGGAAAATTTGGTTAATCGCTCTAATGCATGTTGGATTGCCAATTTTACTGAATCCTCTATCTCTACCCTTCCTCTTAAATATCTTGGGGTCTTCTTACTTAAAGGAAGGAAGAGACGAATTTAGTTTGATGAGGTGGTGGAAAATGTGCAGAAGAAAATCTAGGATTGGAAAAATGATTTCCTCTTTTGGAGGTAGAATTACGTTGCTCAAGAGTATTTTACATTCTCCCTTTATACACTCTTCAAGTTTTCCAACTCAAGAGAAGTACTCTTTTAAGCCTCGAAAGATGTTGTAATAAGTTTTTATGGGTGGGGAATCATTCTGGTAGAAGATGGATGTCTTGGAAGAATATTTAGATGGATGGAAGATGGATGTCTTGGAAGAATATTTGCACCATATAAGTTTTTATGGGTGGGGAATCATTCTGGTAGAAGATGGATGCCTTGGAAGAATATTTGCACCATATGTTGATATTAATGTTTTTAAACAATGGTTCAATTTTCGGAAAGGTGATTCCTTGTGGGCCATTTTCATGCATTGGAAATATTGCCACTCCTCTCATCCGGCATTAATCAATTGACGGTTGGGGGATTCCACTATGTGGAAGAGAATGCTTCATATTAGAGATTGGGCAAAGGATTTCATTTATTGGGAGGTGGGGAGTGGAAACATTTCCTTTTGGCATGACTGTTGGTCCCATGTTATGCTTAAAATGAGGGATATTAGGACTTCAAGTCTTATGGTTTCTGACACTTGGGTGGATTGCCATTAGAATTTTCCTTATCTCTGTAATCTTCTCGGTTTTGAGGGAGCTACTTTTATCTCAACTATTCCTATTGAGCCTCATTTGCAAGATACTCCTACTTTGAAGCTTTCAATGTCACGCTCCACTACCAAATCTTTATATTCCACTTTACATAATTTTCAAAAGCTCACTTGGGGAGAGGGGGTGTGGAGTTGGGCTTTAACTCCCTCTATGTCTTTCCTGGCTGGGCGGATCTTCCACGTATCTGTATTCTCTTCTTTTCTTCCCCATCTTACGTTGATACTCCTTTGGAGGTGGATACTCGGGCTATTTGATGGCTTTCATGATAGCACACTCTCTTAGATGACAATTTATTATATTTGAATGTGATAATTGCATCTTGGTTGACATTATTGCCAAGGGTGCCAAGCACCTTGGCACCCTTGGGACATCCTCTATTATATTAAGAGGATTAAATGCTTAATTACTAATATGAATGTCATATGGTTCTTCAATTATTGGGAGGGAAATCAACCCGCAAACTGGCTTGCTAGCTTGGGTAGCGCCTCTAATAACTGTTGGGTGGGATCTGATCCCCCCTCATTTAAACATTTTGTTGGTTGTTGACAAAATTGATGCCCCATATGTACGTCGGGATGTTTCCTCTTAGCTTTATTATCTATTTGGTGGTACGGTTTGACCTTGGATATCAATGGGGCTGTCCTTACATCTCCGTTCCTACTACAGTGGCTCTCAGTTGGGGCGGTTTTGGCCGCTCACCAGATAGTTATGGTGGTACCTACTTTTGGGTTTTGTGGTACTTTTTTTGGGTGTCAGCCTTTGCACATGAGTTTACGGGTTTTATTGGTTTCATTAACTTAATCTCTACTTTCACGGGTCCTCTCTCTTTCTCTGGCCTTTATTACTGCAGGTTTTCTCGTGGAAAGCTGATGTTTGTGATGCTGATGCCGCTTGGAGCTCTTCATCGTTTTTGTGTTGTGTTTTTTTTTTCATTTTTTGGTGTACATCTTTTGTGGGGCATACGATTACTTTAGTATACTGGATTTATTGTCCTTTTTTGGGTACACTTTTTTACTTTTATCCTTTTGGTGTGGAGTTGTAACGTGGATAAAAGAACCCCTAGGTTTTTTATTTTTGGACGGGGATCCTTATTCCCTCCTTATTTTTGTACTCTTATTTTATATTAACACGTAGGGAGCCACGAGATGCTCTTTCCAATATATATTATATATATATATATATATATTATTATTATTTTTTTTTTGTATGAGAGAGCTTAAAAGAAATCTCAACTCAAAAAGCCTTGAGATTCCAAGTCAGGCATTCTCCCCGCTATAGGAGGTAGGAAAAACCCCAGTTAAGATATAACCCACGTGGTAGTTTACTTACTCTTTCTTTTCTCCCTCAATGCTCGTGCAAAGAAGATTGACTGATGCCATACTCTTATATAAGAAAGAGTTATTCTAGTGCAGCTAGGAGAGCTAACTCAGACTAGGAGCTGTTAGGGAGAACTCCGATTTCAGACGATTTGAAATAGACGAGATCAGATCGTAGAATATCAAAGTATGTTCCCGCGTCCCTGGCAAACTGTTCCCGCATCCCCCAGGGAGCGCTAAGAAGCAAGGCCGGAGTGAGATGAGCGTAGGTTAGGTCAGCTACCAACTAAGCTAGGAAGCTGGGAAGAGCCGGTACGGCTCACTTTCTTTTAGTGTCGTTCCGAACTCTTAATTGACTACCGACATACTCAACGGCTTAGGAGTGATTGCTTGACAGCTATAAGACCTGACCGCTATCAGACTGAATAGATTTCTTTCATCGATCACCCATTCTCCTTCTACCCAATGCCCTCAATCGACGGGAGAATAAAAGAAACTGAACGTACAACTGAACGTACTGCGTACTGTCAAGGGCTTACTAAGGCCCCATCTGCATTCCTTCTTGCACTATAGGCCACCACAAAAAGTCTTGTGCCAATCCCGCAGTGTCAAAACCTTTGACGAGCAGAGTGTGATCGACGAAAGGATGCAGTGGAGCAGAAACCAGGGTTTGCCATAAAGGCGAAACCCTATGCCATAAAGGCGAAACCCTAGCACGAAACCCTAGCAGGGCGTGGTTGACGAAGACGAAGACATTGCCGCTCGTCTTTCTGTGTCGGCTAGTCTTTCTGCGTCGGCGTCCAGTTTCTGCGTCTTTCTTTCATTTTCGACGCTTCTTTCGTTTGTGTCTGCGCCGGTGCTTCTCTCCGTCCCGATCTTTGTTTCTGCGCCTGTCTTTCTTTCCAGCCCAACACAATATTTTCGCTGCAGGTGACAGCTAGTTGTTCTGATGGCACTTCCTTCTTCTTTTGCTGAACCGACAAAAGCCTCCTTTGCCCACGTGATGGGCAACCCTCAGGAACCCCTAGGTGAAGTCTACGGTGGTATTCCCCTCAAACTATAAGGAATGTCGTGATGACACAAATGATTTTCCTTTTGTTAAGAAAGGAAGTAGGAAATGTGGGAAAACAACAATTTTTTTCTCTGACTCAGAAATTTCTGCCATGACAGAAAAATTCAAGTTTGCTCTCATTGAAAAATTTCAGTGGGGACACCCACCTATGGAGGTTATCAGAAAGAGCGTAGATGATCTTAAGCCAATAGACAAATGAAAGGTGAGACTTATGGATGAGAGACATGTGTTGATCCAACTAATAATGACTGAAGACTATATTAGAATTTTCTCCAAGAAATATCTTAATATCGCAGGAAAAGCTATGAAGTTAATCAAGTGGTCTCCTGATTTCGACCCAAATCATGAAACTTTCATTGTACCGGTATGGTTTAGTTTACCTGATCTCAAGCTGCATTTTTTTCACCATCAGGTTCTCTACTCTATAGGGGTCATCCTAGCAGATCCTTTAAAGCTAGATCTGCCTACTTTCAACCTAACCAGACACTTGGTGACCAGAATACTTGTGGAAAGGGATGTTACTTTACCGGATGTTACTGAAGTCTGGATGGGCACAACCCACAATGGATATTGACAACAAATCGTCTTGGAACACAGACCTCTATATTGTACCCACTGTAAATGTTTGGTCATATCCTTGATAAATGCTACAAGCTCCATCCTAATTTGAAAACTAAGGTTCAAGTGAATAAGGATGGGTCTAACCCCACTGCTCTGGACATTTTAGTTCCACCTGGGGAGGATACTACCAGACAGGTGGTGCTGTTGCCCGTAAGGACCCCCCTCATGACAATGTTGTTACTGTTACTGCGAGTGATGTGATGTTGGCACTTTCAAACCGCATAGAAAACACTACTGATGGACTATTACCTACAAATGAAAGTGTTCAAACTGATAATCAGGAGAGCCTCGCAGCTCCAGTTCTTTAGGAAGTATCCAGTGTAGAGGGAACTCATACTTCACATATGCTAGAACATATTGTGGGTACTATGGTTGGTATTCCTTCTGCTTCAGCTCTACCACCCCATCAGATTGATTTTTCGGAAGAGGAATGACAGGTCTATTCTAGGAGGATGAATAATAATGGACGCAGACTCCAGCTCAGAAACATATTGGATGATACATTGGTTACTTCTGGCAATGACAATCATCTTACTAGCTTACTAGCTTGCTCCTTTCCTAAAACTAGATGCAAAGGCAAGACCAAATTGGGTTGCTCTCTAGCCATCTGATACTATATATTTTGACACTGTTATGTTTTTTATTTAAGTATCTAATGTATTTTTCTGTTTTTTCTAGTTTTGGAACCATTTGTGGTTTTTTTGTGGGCATGGAGCCATGTTTGGGCCCTCCCACACTTTGTATCTGTATCTTTCTTTCTACTTAATATATTAGCCTCTTTGGGCTTTCAAAAAAAATATTTATATATTTAGAGCCCGACATCATGAGATTATTCACTTTGTTTCTTACCAATATGCTATACATTTGAGCAATATATATATATATATATATCTGGGAGTTTATTTTGAATATTCTTAAAGCCCGTGGTTTCTCTCAGGAGTTTTGTAAGCTCATATCTTCTTGGCTTCATTGCAACAAGTACAACATTCTTATTAATGACCAATCTCGTGGCTTTTTTAGTGCGGGTCGTGGGATTAAACAGGGTGATCCTTTATCCCCGACCATTTTTATTCTCATTTTTTATTATCTCTCCAGAATGCTTAATAACCTTTTCAGGCAGAATCCAAAGCTGCAATATTCTCATAAGTCTAATATGATGGTATCTCATTTAGCCTATGCAGATGATATGATTCTTTTCTCTAATGCAAGCAAGTCCAAGGTGAGGAGATTCATAAGTTAATGGTTGATTTTCAGTCTGATTCCGGCCTCTCTTTTAATGCTAGAAAATGCAACATATATTTGGGGAACACGATTAACAGTTCTAATACTTCCTGGATTGCTAATTATACGATTTTCTCCCTCTCTACCCTTCCACTTAAATATTTGGGGGTCTTTCTTCTTAAGGGCCGAAAAAGACGGATACAGTTTGACGAGGTTATAGAGAAGATTCGGAAAAAAAATTTTGGATTGGAAAAATAATTTCCTATCCTTTGGAGGCCGTATTACACTGCTTAGGAGCATCCATTATTCTATTCCGCTTTACACTCTTCAAGTGCTCCAACCCAAGAAAAGTACTATTTTGAATCTTGAAAGGTGCTTTAGTAAGTTTCTTTGGATGGGAAATCACTCTGGTAGAAGAAGGAAGTTTGCAAACCTTTTAGCGCTGGGGGTTTGGGTTTTAAATCCTTTCAACATATCGCTGATATTAATGTCTTTAAGCAATGGTTTAATTTCAGGAAAAATGAGTCCTTATGGCCCAATTTCATGCATGGGAAATATTGCCGCTTCTCTCATCCTGCTTTCATCACTTGGAAGCGTGGTAACTCCACCATGTGGAACTGCTTTTGGTTAGAGACTGGGCGAAAAATTTCATATTTTAGGATGTGGGTTCTGGAAATCTCTCCTTCTGGTATGAGTGTTGGTCACATGTCTCTCTTTATTTGAGGGATACTACGTTTTCCAATCTCAAAGTGTCCGACACTTGGGTGGATGACCATTGAAATCTTCCTCTTCTTACTACTTTATTGGGGATGGAGGGAGCCACCTACATTTCCAACATTCTTATTGATCCTCATATGCATGATACTCCTGTGTTGAAATTACCCTTGGCTAGCTTAATTACCAAATCTATTTATGTTTCTCGGTATAGCTTTCATAACACCCCTTGGGGTCAAGATGTGTGGAGTTGGGCTTTAACTCGGTCAATGTCTTTTTTGACGATGACATCCTGAAGAAGAAAGGTTTGAGAATTGTCTCCCGCTGTTGCTTGTGTAATTCGGCGGAGGAAACTCTTGAGGATATCTTCTTTTTGTGCCCTTTTTCTTTATACGTTTAGAAAAGAACCGGTTTGTGGTTTGGTAACATTATTACTCCGGCGAGGAACCTCTTGCTTACCTCTTTGAGGTGCAATCCGGATCGTAAGAGGAAACACTTTTGGCAAATCTATCCTTATATTATTTGTTAGTTCATATGGATGACAAGGAATGACACTATTCATGAAGAAAAGGTGATTCATAATACTATGGTTTTCTCAAATATCATCTCTTACATTAATAAATTATGGAGATTGGGGAATTCCAAAAATGATTTCTTTTCGGGCATCAATTATTTTCTTGCTTTGGGGCATACGAATTTGGAAGGGAGGAAGCACCTTCATCCTCCTATTTTAGTAAAATGGTTTCCACCTCCTACAGGTTGGTTTAAAATTAATACTGATGGAAGTTGGAATGTCTTTGAAGCTAGTTGTGGGGGCATTGTTAGGAATTATGTGGGACTGCATTCTTTTTTTCTCCTCTCCTTCTAATGCAGATTCTCCTATAGAGGTGGAAGCTCGGGCTATTTCAAACGGTGCTATTTTGGCTCACTATTTAAGTTGGAGGAGCATCATTTTTGAATGTGATAATCGTACCTTAATTGACATTTTAGATAATGGTGC
>NW_018165603.1:70911-79231 GCF_001263595.1 Phalaenopsis equestris | reverse complement strand
TATCCAATGTGAATGTTATTTGGAGTTTCAATTACCGGGAAGACAATCAAGCCGCTAATTGGCTCGCTAAATTAGGAAGTTCTACTCAAACTTGTAGAGTGGGATCTACTCCCTCTCCTCCTTACATACTCTCTTAGTTGGTGATAATATTGATGCTCTTTATATTCGCAGAGTTGCTTCTTTCTAAGTCTCATTAGGTGGCCGTGATTTTGTGCTCGACCCTTCCTATTTCCTCTACCCTTTTCTTTTTCCTGTGCACTTTGGAGACTTGGATTTTGCGGTTTATGAACAACTATACTACTCTGTTATACTTTAATTGGCGCAAGGTGATCCAGGATACCTCCACCATTTATTCTCGGGTATATAAGGGAGGCCCATGGCTCCCTTTTTGGAAGCTCATTTACAGATACCTCTCTTGGCGTATTTTGATGTGCGAGGAGGCCCAGGGCTCCTTTGCTTTGGTTGAGAGGTGTTTTGGGATGATTGTTATGAGGGGTATGGAGTATGAGAGACACTATTTTCGGTTTGCTTTGATGGTTTTATTGGGGGTTTGGAGGCTGGATATTTTTAAAGGACAGTATCTCTTATATTTGGAGCCCACAGCTCCAAAATCCTTTGCCAATATTTTTGTTTGGGTGGGCTGTACTGGTTCAGGTTGCTGAATTTTGGTGGTAGATTTGCGGGGTGCTTCTCTTGCCTCGGGTTGTCTGTTTTTGCTGTTTGGATTTTTGGAGAAACTTGGACCACTATGATTTTCTTCCCATTTACACTAACCAATGCATTTATGTTTCAACCCTTATGAGTTGCAGGTTTTTGGATGTTACTTCGTCGGATCCCTGCCCTTGTGAAGTCTCTCTTCAGCTTACAAGTTTCTTACCTTGCTGCTTTTCTTATACGTGTACTTTTTGGGTATACGTCATTTATTTGTGTATACGTTTTGATTTGATACATGTATTTTTAAGTTTTTCTTCTTTTGGATACGGTTTTTATCTTTTTTTGGGTGGAGTTGTAATGAGGAAAATGGAACACCTAGGATCTTCTGTTTTTTATTTTCTAGAGGGGATCCTTGTTTTCCCAAAAAACTTTGTAATCGTTTTTTTTGAAATTAACACGTAAGGAGCCACGAGCTGCTCTTTCTATAATATATATATATATATATTGCAAAAAAAGAGTGATTCATTCAAGTGAAACTTGAGCAATAAAGAAGATGGGACCATTATGATCCGCTTGGTTTACTCTGATTTAATTTTTCATGAAATTACATCTATGCTTCGCTATTGTCATCACATTCAATCGAGCAACTTATGGATCACATATAGATGCCAACAATTTCTTTATTCTCTCTTAACTTGATCATTTTCTCTCCACTCCTTAGCCATCCTAACTTATTTGGAAGTTTCAAATTGCAATTTTGTAACTGTTTCCCACAAAAATTCATATTTACAAATTTATTCTTAGAAAATTAATTATGCAAATTTTCTTGAGACTTTTAAATCACTCTAAACCATAAGATTATTTTGTTCTCAACATTTATTTCTTTTGCTAAATGAAAATTAATAAACACATTTTACACATAGATGGTAATATGCAGCATGACCGAAAATTGCATGTTAGTACAAAATGTTGAACTAGCTGATGATCAAGATGTTGTTCTAAAAAGTAGCATCCCCAAAAAAAATATGACGCCAAAGAAAATATCAAGCTATAAGAAACTCACTATGAAACCAAAGAATGTACATGAACGTTGATTAAGAAAATTAATGAGTCAGTATCGAGTAAGCAGACTAAAAAAATAAAACAAATTAGGAGAAACATTTTTTTTCAAAATAAGCCAAAAAAATATTATAATTATGCCAATAAAATAAACATATGGCATTTGTGGTGATTAACAAGGTTTCTATAAGCATGCATACTAGATTTACAATTTGGAGCAACTTACTGTGAAGCCCACTCTAGCACTTGGGGGAAGTGTTTTTGGATAATCTTGCATCATACATTCCAGACGAGTTGAGGATTTGAATGACGTCTTACTAGAATTCTTGTATCTGCAACAATTACAATTTAAGAAGTTAAAAATACATTTGACTTCCGCAAATAAGAATTTGTTTTGATCTATGCAGAACCAATTTAGCTAGTGGTACCCAAACATGTATTTAATATTTAAGATTAGTAGATGTATTTCGAAGAAATATAAAGGCTACGTGGAAGGATATTCCATAGGCGTAAAAGGTTTGCAGTTCACTTCTTTTGTTGTTGATATGAAGTAAATGAATGTAAAATAAAATTAGGAGACCTGTATTATCTGTTTATTTAAAATGTGGCAAATTAAGCTCCTTCCTTTTCCCCTACATTTGTCAATGAAAACCCTCCGCTTCACTATCCACTCTGGCTCCTTCGCTGCTCCCTTAGCAGCTCCCCCTCCCATATTGATTAGCCTATGCCTCCTCCCATCTTTCTCCAACATAATCACATTTGTGCCTTTCCCTCCCCCTTCCTCTTTAGCTCCATGTCTGTTTTGGCTCCACCTTTCCCTCCAAGTTTAACTCCAACTCCAACCGCAACTCCGCCTCCCCATAATCTAGTTTCATGCATTTTCTTCACAATCAACCATAGAGAAAGATTTTTTTTTTATTTCTTTTAGAACAAACCAAATGATTCTTAAAATGCATGCATCCTGAAAAAATGCAACCAAACAAACACAAACACAGACGGGATGAGGTAGCTAATTTAAGCATTTCAACAACTTTTACACGAACAAGCAAGCCAACTAGGAGAAAGAAAAAAGCCTTAAAAGAAGCTACTATCAGGGAGTGAACAAAAAAGTTAAAATTTGGCTATATACATCAATAGACAAATCACTTTTCAACACAAAAGCATAAGCTAATGGATGAGGGTTATGCTCGTGGTTTATCTCTTTATTTTCCTCCCTCTCCCTTGCTCCTCAGCCTTTTGCAGCCCTCCCCCACACCCTCTATTTGTTGTCATACCCTCCCACAGCCCCGCTGTCGGCTGTCGCACCCCGGTCCCTAGCTTGTTGTCCAGCCGCCCCACCCCTTACCTGGCTTGTTGGCACATGCTCCAACACCCTTTGTTTGTTGTCGTACCCTCCTACAACCCCATTGTCGGCTGCCACAGCTTGCCGCAGTCCTCTGCTTGTTGTCCAATTGCCACACCACTCCCTCGACTTGCTGTCGCATGCTCCAACAACCATTTGTTTGTTGCCCAGTCGCCAAACCACCTTTTCCTTGTCATTGTTAAACCTCCCTACCACTTACAGCTCTCCGTTTCCACTATCTCGACACGCAACCCACCATCGTCGATCATTGCCCTACGGAGCTTTTGTGCTTATGCCATTGCTTTCCTATTTTTAAGTGTCTTTTTTTGTAAACCCTTTAATTTTAACTTATCGTTCCATAGTGGTTTTTCGGTTAAGTTCAGCATCAATTGACATCAAAGTCAGGTTAGCCCTAGTTCTATCGTAGGGTTATCTAGCATCTGTCATTGACCCGACCCACAATTACATAGATTTTTAAGCTCTTAAAAATGATAAAAAACTTGACCCACTTTATATTTAAGCGGCTGGCGTGCAAAACAATATTTTATAAAATTTAGAATTTGATTTATATTTCACACACTAGGGGTTCTACGCGAGTATACGTATTGTTTCAAGTATTATAGAGTTTTCTTTTAGAGCGCATTTTCTATCTGGAATCCTGACGTAACTCTACATGCCGCGCAGGTCATTCCTGAGTTATTTTCAGGTTATTTTTGGGTTATTTTCAATAATCCCGAAATAACCCAGAAATAACCAAAAAATAAAAACCGCGGATTATTTCTGGGTTATTTCGGGATTATTGAAAATAACCCAGAAATAACTTGAAAAAACTCAAGAATAACCTCCGCGGCACGTAGAGCTACGTCAGGAGTCCCCACAGAAAAATTAGGCTTTCTTTTAAGACCCAAAATATCGATCCCACAAAGAAGCGAGGTAAGACGTACCTTAGGCTAATTCTAGTTTACTACTTTAGTTTGGAAGATCGATTAAGATAGTGTTTTATCTAGCAACTACTTCTAAATGCAAATATTAAATGTAATGATAACAACTATTCCTAAATGCAAATATTAATTTTAAAGATAACTTTTCTATATATAAATATAACTTTCCGTATAAATTATTTTGAAGAATTTTGAGATATTAAAGACTACCCTCCGCGTGTAATGACCTAAATAATGTGAATGAATGAAATGCTTATAATATAATATTGTCAGTGACAAATAAGAGCATACCTATTCTTTACCCCCTCCCGATGCTATTATTATGTGTTAATTGAATCAATAATCTGCCTCAGCTGGTTTTCTAAATTCCTTATTGCAACCCCTTAACTTTCCAACTGACTCGCCATTTGAATCACAACTTCTTCTAATAATAATTCCTTCTCCTCATCCTGTGGGTTGGAGTTAAATTCATGAGGGAAAGAAAGTTCATTGTTATAATCGTCATGATTATTCCAACTACATGTCCGTTTAAATTGATTATCTTCCCAAAATTGGTCTTCTCCTCCAAAATTATTATTTCAGTAAAATTCAAATGATTTGTCCAACCTGGGTTATAACAATCAGAATAAGAATTATGTAACTCATGGCCAGTTTCAAGTCATTGTCCAAATCAATTTTCCTCAATAATTGGGATCCTTAATTAGCATTATAGTCCAAATATGAATATTTATTATATTATCGATCCGCCATTTTTATCATAAATTCATGGAGCCTTTTCTGATTCATAATCTTCCTAACAGTTCTCTCTCAATCTTAGTCAGAGGGTTCAAAGTCTGCAATACCTAAATGACACATACAAATCTAAAGACTTAGCTAATAGAACAGATCTCTACAATATTTTTAGTATTTTTTATTTTTTCTTTAAAACAAACACATAATAATTAAACACACTATATAATAATACAATAATTTTCAAATCTAAGTCTTACAGGTTTAACTAAAATTCTCCTTAATTTCTTACCGTTGCTTCCCCGAAAATTATGTAAAAAGTATTTACAACAATTACAAAGAAAATGAAGAATACAATACTTAGTTTTTTTCCTCTGAAAGAAAGAAGAAAAATCTCTCCAACAAAGTCTTCTGCTGATCCATGCGCCGCTCATACTTCCTTACTCATATCTCTCAAAATCCCTTACCAATCTATCCAGAAAATAAAGAAATTTACATCTCCATAAACTCACGCCAAACTCCTAAAATTCTTCCTAATTTCTTCTCTGGACTCCTCTAATTACTTCATAATTACTCCTTATGAGAGGTGCCAACCCCCTATTTAAAAAGAAATAAAAACCCCTCCTTTCTCCAAGAGACATCTCTTCATCCAAGAGACACATCCTTTCATTCCAAGAGACACTTCTCTTTATCCAAGAGCCTTTTCAAGTGCCTAGATTCATTGAATCACTCTATGGGGCGTCCAAGTTGTCCAAAAGCTTCCAGAACATCCCGAATGACCTAGAATTGCTCAAAAGTAGTCCAATAACCGTCCCAGGCACTATAGCTCTAGTGTCTGGCGCTATGGCGCCATTCTGAGCGCTATAGCGTCACCCTGCGCGCAGCTCCAAGGTTTCGCCCCATTTCAGCTCCGTTGCGCTTCAGATTGGTATACCTACAAGATAGACATAAAAATAACATTTTTTTTAAGTGTAATTTCATTCAAAAACATGGAATAAATATGAAGGATATTAAGCATGAAAAGTCATATCAAAATGCGCCAGATGAGAATTTTCTTCTTTACTCAATTTAACTCAAAATAGCACCATTTTCCTTCATTTTCACCAAAAGTCCATTTCTTGTAGCTGAAGACAAAAATATGCAAAATATCTTCTTTTAAAGTGTAATATCATTAAAAATGTGCATAAAATGAACATGAAATGTATACTAAAAACAGGTGATTTTTATGTGGATCAGTCATACCTAAACCATCTCTACTTCAAAAAATTTCCTTCATATCCTCATATATACTCTTCCAATTCTCAAACCTTAACCATGCCATTAAGGAAATACCTGTCGAAACCTACTTGAAAAGAGATACAATGAGAGAGTCTTGTAGAGATTGTAGATGAGACCCAGAAGGAGATTACCCTCGATTGTGATATAGAGAGTCTAAGGGGAGAAAGGGACGAATCTGAATCCCTTTCACAGGAAGGACTTCAATGATGAGGAAGACATGCCACAATGCTTCGAAATTCATTATTAGAGGGGGCCGAGAAAAGAGGCAACGTATGGAGGACATAGAGATTTCAAACTAAAAGTGGATCTATCGAAATTCAATGAAGGGATGGATCCAGATAATTTCATCGAATGGTAGCAGTCGGTAGAGAGAATCTTCTAGTATGAAGGGGTGAACCGATCGGAATGTTTGCTCGCAAGTGTGGAAACCTCCTTAGGTGCTTTGAGGGACAGTGCAATCACTAGTGAGATCCGTGAAGGGCGTGCATTTTGCATTAAACATAAAAAGGAGTACAAAGAGTACAAAAAACAGGCCCTTAGACCTAAGCAAAAGAAATCTTATCATCCTGGAGAATGTCAGAAAGCTCTGAGGATTTAAGAACCGTATCAAAGGAAAAACTATACAAAAGAGTCCTTTGGGCAAAAAAATAGGCAGCTTTGTTAAGCTCCCGATGAACAATATGAAAAAGAACCTGCCTAAAAGAAAAGAGAAAAACAAAAGTATGACATTGTTCCAAGTTCTCCTTCCAAGCCTTATGAGCTAAAGAAATCCTCATAATAAAGTTGATGATGTTGATATCATCTCCTTCAATAATGATACCCTTGACTTAAAGCATCCAAGGTTGGGTGGCCTGCTCCAGCAAAAGAATAGTTTGGAGTTCAACAAATCCGCTATCCCAATGATGTAACCAGCTTCCCCGTTTCATCCCTCATAATCATGCCAACACTAGCTCTATGGTCCGGGAGAAGCGCACCGTCCACATTAACCTTAATCCATTCCCAAGGGGGCTGGGAAGGGCTATGAGATTGGCTAGTGCCCCAGGGCTAGAAATACTAGTGGCCAAACTCATTTTCAACTAAAAAAATTGAGTCGATAAGGGCCAACCACTCTTGTAAAATCATCTTGCACTCAGATTCAAGGATCAAGAATACTTTAAATTAAAAACTTCCCATATGAGCTACTATTATGTTCACTCCTTGATTGTCTACCAAAATACTAATCAAAATCAACATCAATAGCATAATCCAAAGTATTTATAGCTGGCTCAATGAATTCAAAATTTTTATTAATTCTTGTTTATTGTTGCCTAAGGTGTTAAACTTATTCTTTCTTAATTATTTTGATTGAATTCCATGATCTTTTCATGTTACAAAGGTCTAAACGCCCTTCTTTTTAATCATCCATCTTTAATTTTGTCTACTCTTCTAATGGGAGCATTTTTCACCCTACATTCTACGTCCAAGCTACTTAATTTATTTTCAATTGACTCAAATTTAAATGGATTGCATTCTAAGTATTCCTTTAATATAGTCATGTCTTAATTTGTCACTCAAAATTTTGGGACAAATCCATTAAAGTTCTCTTTTTCACGAAACTCAACCTAGCTATCAGCAATCTTCTAACTAACCAACTCTCAAATACATAAATTACCATCAGCCTGGTTGCAGTTTTATAACAATTACCTTTACATCTCCATGATGTCCTCTAATCCTGAAAATAAATAAATAAAGTTTCTTGTCGCAATATTTCCAATAGAAATTAATCCTTCCCCATTCCTCAATCCCCATTCCCCTCTCCCTGCAGTTAACTGGTCATTGCTTATTTCTATTCATACCTTGTTTCCTACCACAGAGTACTTCTCTTACAACAGCAGCTAAAACAATTGTTAGTTGTTACAAATATTTTATCATGATATATCCTTAAAAGGTATAAAGACGCTACGGTAAAAATACAATAAATAACAGCTGCATCCAAATTTTAACACAAAAGGCTGCATTAATGTTGTCTTTATCAGGTTGCCATTCTTGCTACCACCCATACTGCATCCTCAGAAGTACATCATGCAAGGCACATATAGATGAAAGTACTGTTTTTACTAATTCCATCAATACGCGACAAAGCATTGATAGTAGACAATAAACTGATTACTGATTCAAAGGGATTTTGTGTGCTTTATGTCTCATTTTGAGTAAGTTGTAATCCTTGTGAGTGGGTTTTTTGTACCCACTCATTAAAACCTTTGTATCATATCTTTTATATCAATGAAGTTTGTCTTTTAAAATATATATATATATATATATATATATATATATGTAT
>NW_018165603.1:59986-70888 GCF_001263595.1 Phalaenopsis equestris | reverse complement strand
ATATATATATATATATATTGAAAGCCCAAAGAGACTAATATATTAAGTAGAAAGAAAGACACAGATACAAAGTGTGGGAGGGCCCAAACATGGCTCCCTGCCCACTAAGAAACCACAAATGGTTCCAAAACTAGAAAAAACAGAAAAAAAAACATTAGATAAATAAAAAACCTAACAGTGTCGAAACACATAGTATCAGATGGCTAGAGAGCGACCCAATTTGGTCTTGTCTCTGCCTTTAGTTCTAGGAAAGGAGCAAGCTAGTAAGCTGGTAAGATGATTGCCATTGCCGGAAGTAACCAATGTATCATCAATATGTTCCCGAGCTGGAGTCTGCCATTCCTCTTCCGAAGAATCAGTCCGATGGGGTGGCAGAGCTAAAACAAAAGGAATATCAACCATAGTACCCACAATAGGTTCTAGCATATGTGTAAAATATGAGTTGCCTCTACACCGGATGCTTCCTGAAGAAGTGGAGCTGCGAGGCTCTCCTGATTATTAGTCTGAACATTTTCATTTGTAGATAATAGTCCATCAGTATTGTTTTCTATGGGGTTTGAAGGTGTCAACATCATATCCCTCGCAGTAACAGTAACAACAGTGTCAGGATGGTGGTCCTCAGGGCCAGTAGACACCACTTGTCTGGTAATATCCTCCCCAGGTGGAACTAAAATATCCAGAGCAGTGGGGTTAGACCTATCCTTATTCACTTGAACCTTAGTTTTTAAATTAGGATGGAAATTGTCGCATTTATCAAGGATATGACCAAACATCTTACAGTGGGTACAATATGGGGTCTGTGTTCCAAGATGATTTGTTGCCAATATCCGTTGTGGGTTGTGTCCAGCCAAACTTCAATAACATCCGGTAAAGTAATATCCCTTTCTACAAGTATTCTGGCCACCGAGGGTCTGGTTAGGTTGAAAGTAAGCAGATCTAGCTTCAAAGGATCCCCTGACCTGACCCCAATAGAGTTGAGAACCTGATGGTGAAGAAAATGCAGCTTGAGACCCGATAAACAAAACCATACCGGTAAAGTGGGAGTTTAATGATTTGGGTCGAAATCAGGAGACCATTTGAATAACTTCATAGCTTTTCCTGTGATATTAGGATATTTCTTGGAGAAAATTCTGGTGTACACTTCAGCTATTGTTAGTTGGATCAATACATGTCTCTCATCCATAAGTCCCACCTTTCACTTGCCTACTGACTTAAGATCATCTACGCTATTTCTGATAACCTCCATAGGTGGGTGTCCCCACTGAAATTTTTCATCAGAGCAAACTTGAACTTTTCTGTCAGGGTAGAAATTTCTGAGTCAGAGAAAAAAATTATTGTTTTCTCACCTTTCCTACTACCCTTATTAACAAAAGGACAATCATCTGTGCCATTGCGACATTCCTTATAGTTTGAGGGAATACCACCGCTGACTCTACTTAAGGGATTCCCAACACGTGGGCAAAGAAAGCCTTTGCCGGTTCAACAAAAGAAGAAAGAAGTGTCATCAGAACAACAGTTGTCACCTGCAGCGAGAAACTTGTCGGGCTGGAGAGAAAGGCGTAGAAACAAAGCAGAAGATCGGGTCGGAAAGGAGAAGCACTGCGTCAAAAACCGACGTAGAAGGACGAGCCCCGGAGCTAGACGCCGACACAGAAACCACGGAACTTGCAACTCGACAAGGTTGACGCTCGACGTAGAAGCTTGCGCGAACGAAACCGCAGAATCCCTACGTCGTTGTAGACGATCGCGAAAAACAAAACGATCCTCTGCCGACACGTTAGCGGCGAATCTTGCTAGCGGTAGAGGCAGAGATGGTCAGAGCGTCGAAAGAAACGGCATAGAGGGCGGCATCCTTCTCGAAAGATGCCATGGGAAACGACGACGAAGGGCTGAGGTATATATATATATATATTAAAAAAACCCAAGGGCTAATATATTAAAGAGAAAAGATACATAAAAGTTGTATGGGTGGGTCTAAAAATAGACACCCAACCCACACGATAACACACCCGAAAAAGTTAAAAAGGGGTAGATATAAAAATATAAAATGCCAAAACCACCCGGACGCTGAAAAAATGAGGGTCATTCCAATCTTGTTATGTCTTTGACTCTAGTTCTCGGAAGGGATCCAGCTAGCAGATTGGCACGGTGCGTACCATTACCCGACGTAACTAAAGTATCATCAATAAGACTCTTGAGCTCAAGTAGATCTCCATTCTTCTTCCTCCTGGAAGTGTAAACCTCTTATTTCTCATCCGAAAAATCAGTCTGACGAGGTGATAGAGCTGACGCAGAAGGATTACCAACCGTAGTACCTACAATAGGTTTTAATAATTGTAAAGTATGGGTTGCCTCTACACCAGATACTTCCTAAAGAGGGAGAGCTACGAGGTTCTCCTGATTATCAATCTGAGTACTGTCCTTTATAGGTAATAGTCCATCAGTATTGTTTTCTATGGGGTTTGAAGGTGTCAACATCACATCACTCGCAGTAACAGTAATAACAGTGTCATGGGGTGGTCACAGGGGCAACAGTATCCTCCCCAGATGGAACTAAAAAGTTCATAGTAGTGGGGTTAGACCCATCTATATTCACTTGAACCTTAGCTTTCAAATTAGAATGAAACTTGTGACATTTATCAAGGATATGCTCAAACATCTTATAGTGAGTACGATATGGGGGTCTGTGTTCCATGACGATTTGTTGCCAATATCCATTATGGGTTGTGCCTAGCCAGACTTCAGTAATATCAGGTAAAGTAATAACTCTTTCCACAAGTATTATGGTCACTGAAGATCTAGTTAGGTTGAAAGTAGGCAGATCTAGCTTCAAAAAATCCCCAAGGATGACCCCAAAAGAGTAGAGAACCTGATGGTGAAAAAAATGCAACTTGAGACCAGGTAGACTAAACCATACCGGTACAGCGAGAGTTTCATGATTTGGGTCGAAATCAGGAGACCACTTGAGTAACTTCATTGATTTGTCTGTGATATTAAGATTTTTATTGAAGAAAATTCGGGTGTAGTCTTCAGCTAGTATTAGTTAAATCAACACATGTCTCTTATCCATGAGTTTCACTTTCTTCTCATCCTATGGCTTGGAGTTTAATATCTATCTATCTACTAAGTACAGTACTACCCCAACAAAAAGATATAAATAGACTCAAAAAATTTAAACATGCAAAAAATAAATAGCTAGGGATGAGCCATTTTAATCCTGCCTCTTTCTCTAGTTTTAGGAGCAAAATCAGATAACAAATTTGGAGTGTCGTACCATTGTCAGGAGAAACAAAAGTATCATTCATTAAGTTTCCAAGTTGGAGTGTGCCCCCAGCCTTCTTCTTCCGCCGAGAAGTGTAAACCTATCATTCTTCACCTGAAGACTGACTCATGTGATACTCGGTCTGAATAGATATTAGAACCGTAGTAGAAGGAAAGACAACCGTTGCCACAGCGATAGGTTCCAGTGTATGTGAAGTGTGAATTGTCATCTCTTCACCTGATGCTTTTTGAATAGGAGTTGCAAGGCTATATCGACTTTCGGTCTGAATATTATCCCTTATAGTATGGTCAGGAGAAGGGTTCCCAGGGGTAGACACCATTTCCTGTCTTGTGATAATTCCCTCAGGTTAGTTGTCATCAAGTTTGTTGGGAATGCGTTTAGGCACGTAAACCTGTCATTCTTCATCTGAAGACTAACTCATGTGATACTCAATCTGATTAGATATGAGAACCGCAGTAGAAGGAAAGTCAGTCGTTACCACAGCAATAGGTTCCAGTGTATGTGAAGCGTGAATTATCGTCTCTTCACCTGATGCTTTTTAAATAGGAGCTGTGGGGTTATCTTGACTTTCGGTCCGAACATTATCCCTTATAGTATGGTCAGGAGAAAGGTTCCCAGGGGCAGCACCATTTCCGGTCTTGTGATAATTCCCTCCCCAGGTTGGCTGTCATCAGGTTTGCTGAGAACGCGTTTAGGCACGTAGAGTGCACTAACAACATGTTCCTGCTTTTGACTATAGGTTCGTAACTGTAGGTGCAATCTGAAACATTTCTTTTGTGAGTGTTCAAACATTTTGCAGTGCTTGTAGTAGTAAGGTTTTTGTTCTATAAGGATTTTTTGCTAATAACCATTGTGAGCAGAGTCAAGCCAGACTTCTTCTACATCTGGTAGTGTAATATCCCTTTCAATCAACATCTTTGAACTGTAGGCGTGTCTACCTGCAAAAGTTTTCCGAGGATAGTCCCAATTGCATATAAGATAGGTAGATCAAAGAATTGAAGCTTGAGTTCAGATAATGAGAACCAGATAAGCGCAATTGGGGGTTCTTGACTGGGATCAAAAAGCCCAGAGGCTAATATATTAAAAGGAAAAGATACAACATGTTGTATGAGTGAGTCCAAAAAAAGGCACCCAACTCATACGGTACAACGCACACAAATTCTAAAAATAGAAAAGATACATATAATTAGGGATGCCCTAATTTAGTCTTGCCTCTACCTCTAGTTCTTGGAAGGGAGCCAACTAACAAATTGGTGAGGTGTGTATCATTGCCCAAAGTAATCAAAGTATGATCCATTAGATTCCTGAGCTCAAGTAAGTCTCCATTCTTCTTCTTCTTCTTCCTAGATGTGTAAATCTGTCATTCCTCATCCGAAGATTGATTGTTCGGATGAGGTGGTAGAACTATAGTAGAGAGATTACCAACCGTTGTAAGTACTATAGGTTTCAGTGTATGTGAAGTATAGGTTGTCGCCTCTGCACCAGATGTTTTCTGAAGATGAGAAGCTGCAAGTCTCTCATGATTACAAGTCTGAAAAATATCCTTTGTAGGTAAGGATCCTTCAGTAATGTTATCAATAAGGTTTGAAGGTGTAGGTTGCCCAGCAGAGCCATTCGACATCACATCAATCGCAAAAATAGAAGCAGTGTTGGCAAGGGGGGATCCAAAGGCAAATCAGACACTAAATCCTGTCTTGTGGGAAGTTCTTCCACAGGTTGAACAGAAGTGTCCATAGCAATGGGGTTAGACCCCTCTTTGTCTACTTGAGCTTTAGCTTTCAAATTTGAATGGAGTCTGTGACATTTATCAAGGGTATGCCCAAACATCTTAAAGTGGGTACAATAAAAAGGTTTATGTTCCATGACAATTTATTGCCAGTATCCATTGTGAGTTGTGCTCAGCCAGACTTTAGGGGCTAGAGCCCGCCGGCTGAACCGTATAGCAGAGAGACTAGGCGAACTCGGTCCAAGGAAGGGTCAGTCCCGATTCTTACGGGACCGAGCGGGAGCGGGAGGGCTTTTAGAACGAGGGGCTGCCCCGATTCCTTCAGCTTTGAGCGACATCTTGAATGAGTGACAATGCCACAAGGCCCCTTTGTCCCTTCCTTCTCTGTCTTTTCTCCTTTCCCTTATTGTTTCCTGCCTGAGGGGAGATTTAGTTGCATGTCGCTGGAATTAAGATTATGTTAAGTTGTATTGTTGTTTTCAGATTCTTCTTGGAGTCTACTTGTCCCTTGCTAGGGCTGTATCCGATAACGGCTGGTGCTTCGGCTACATCCTGCTTCGAGGTGGTGTTGTATCTTCCTCAGTCCTCCTCCCCTTTTGCCCTAGGCGCCGACCTCCCCACATCATCCGGCTCCTCTGCCGCCATAACCTGCTATGTTGCTATTAGCCTTGTTGTCTAACCCTCCCGCCACCCACCAACATCTTGTCGGCCACCTACAACAATTCTCCATCTGTCCGGCTCATTCCACCATCAACCAACACCCTTTTCCACTCTTCCCTACAGTTTTCCTTATCGCCGCACTCTCCCAATCCCCAAACTAGCCACCGACCACCATTCCAGCCTACTCGACAACCCTCAACCTTCCCCATCCCACCTTGCCAACTTACCGACGTTATCATCGCCCTCGGATCTTCTCTTCCGGTCCTAGTCGGAAACAGGTTTGTTATAGTATTTCCCTTTTCCGTTTGTGTTATGTTTTAACCCTAATTCAGTGCTATTAAAAAGTTACTTTACATTTTCGTTGATTTCCTAACTAGTGTGTGTATGTATGTATAACCAGCATCAAGCTTTTTTTTCTCTTATAAAAATGTTAAGCAGAAACAAATAAAGTAAGCATGCAAAAAAAGATTGATTTACTTGGGGTTGACAAACTCTGCGATAGCACCATGGGTTCTATTCAACTCTTCAATGTATGGTCCAAGTTCTAAAATAAGCTGTACATTAAAAAGCATCATCAGAACTTCGCTTCTAAACTAGTAACTAGCATTAGTCCATCATATACAAATTAGACTTTAAAGGAACGAAATAAAAGAGGATTTATAAAATAAGTAGATTTATTTTGAAAATTATGATCATTTCATCCTTATTACCGCTAGGAGGGTAAGGTTTAAAAATACCACTTCACATTAGTTTCAATTTAGAGTTGCATAGTTTACATCTCAAATAAGGAATGATGAATGATAACGGGACAGTCCTAATGCCCCACTCTTAAAAGTGGATCATATCACCTGATTTATATTGCCAGGGAAGGGAGAGTACCCAGTTTCACAGTTGGCATCTCCATCAGCATGTCCAGTCGATCTAAGTAAAGGATCGAGCTGATTGTACTCCACATTAATTACCATTGTCCTTCCTGAATTCATTTTTAACCCTGCTAAGTTTCAACATAAACAAAAGGGGGCATTTACATACATAACACACAATTCTTATGTATTTACATATCTCACATCTAAATTTTCCTATTTACATATAGAGGACTCAATTCTTGAATATAGCATAAGAAATAACACTATTATCATTTTTTAAAAGTGAAATACACCTTTGCATGCATAGGCTTAAAGCATCAAATGTTATGCATGTAAATGTGAAAGTTTAGGTGTGAGACATGCAAATACATAAGAATTGTGTGCTATGTATATAAATTGCCCTACAAAGAAATGCACTTGCATATGTATAAACACATTAAGGGATAATTTGCTTTGATTAAGCCATTTGGATGTTACTGGATTTTGAATATGGAACAGATAAGAACATTCGTTTGTAAAAAGAAGACGAAAGTTCCTGTTAATAGAGCTCCCTTTCTTAAAGGTCAAAAGTGAGTTTCAATTATGAGATTTTGGAAGTCTCATTCATTTTTACTATTTACCAAAAATAACATTAACATCAAATCAGGATAATAGTAGTATAAAAATTAAGTGTATGCAAAAGAAATATTTGACTGAGACTCATTTTAATAGAATTCATTTCCAAATACGTATGCATGAACAAGCTGGACATAATTGTTGAAGAACTTAAACAGCAGTATTGATAAAAGAGATGAATAGGACTATGTATCTTTTCTGTTTCAAAGCTAAACTGAAGGGTACCAGGATCTGTAGCAGTGAAGCAACTTCACATAAAATTAAGGCTGCTAACATATGCATGGCATGCAATTGTGTTTATTGTTAAAAGCAAGTAAATTAATGCTCAGATGTCTAACAAAAACTAAAGCTAGATCTAAATACATTAATTAAAAGGAAGATTTACATACATACCACTCAATTTTTATCTATTTTAACATCTAATGTCTAACTTCAAGTTATGCATGAAAAGGTGTATTTCACTTCTTAAAAGCCATTGACAAGGGGCTTGCTTGGGCTGAACCAGCCAGTTCAGAAGCAGGCATGTACTGGTCCAGCTAGGGAGGCTGGAGGCTGGACCGGCCGGTGCTTCTGTCAGCTGCTGTCTTCCCATCTAGGGCTGTATCTGAAGGCAATAAGGTGCTACAACTGCAACTAGTATGAGGAGATGATCTTCCCCAAGGGTTCGAGGGGTGCTCTGGGTGTAGCTCGCTCCTGCGGGGATATCTATTTGTGCTGAATCCCCCCTCCATTCTCTGTCCTACACCCCTTTCCCTCTACCACCCACTGTCCTCAGCCTACACGCTCCCCTCTCTATTCCATCTGCCAATCCCCTGTTTCCATAATTGTTGCTGCTGCAAGTTCCTCAAGCTGCCTATCCTGCTACTGCTGGTACCAACTTCCGTTTCCCATCCTGCAACTGCCTGCCTTTCCACAACATACAGGTTAGGTCGGCCCCTCTCCTATCCATATCCAACCGTATCCAACCATAACCACAGCCATCTAAACCTTCCAGCCACCACTGAAATCCCCACCTACACCACCGGCCCCCGCGTCCACCCATCAAGGTCCACGGAGCATCCTATCCAGCTCTAGATGGATATTAGTGTCTTATTGTGTTTCTCTGTTGTTGAGTTTCAATTATAACCCGTTGCTGTTTTGAATAATAAAATTCTGTTTTCCTATCGAATTTCTGGGTTAACTCCACTATCAGCTATAACAGTAGCATTTTTTCATGTGATGTAAAAAATTTTGGTGGCAGAAATGTGAAAAACAAAATTTAGGTGCAAGATATGTAAATACATAAGAATTGGGTGGTATGTATGTAAATGCCTCTAATTACAACATACTTCAGTAAAAAATATGAGTGATACCAAGCATGAAATGAAACAGTCTCCAGCAGAAAAAGATCACGGATGAATCGCAAAACAATAAAATACATTTTAATTGCAAACTTCATTCATATCAATGAGTGAATATCCTGCAACAGAAAAATCATTAGTAGGAAGTCATATCTTAGAAATTATTATTGTGTTTTATTATCTGATCATGTTTTGAAACTTAAAGTCAACATGAGTGTGTTGGGACAAGGCTAATAATGATTTGGACACTAGTTACATTAAATTGTCCAAATATTAATAGCCAAGGAGCTGCATTGAAAACATGTGGATCTGTTGCAGTTAATTTGATACAAGTAAATGATAAAGCTAAACCTAAAAGTTGAGAGTGGGCCCAAGAAAAACATGTAGACTGATACTCAGTTATAAATGTTACGGAGATTGTTTAAGAAGGCGCAGAAGACAAAATAAGCATATGGAAGAATGAGCAAAGTGTCAAAATGGTCCCTTGACTCTTTATAGGAAGTCATTTTAGTCTCAAAATCTATAAAAATGTCCAAATAATCCCTAAATTCTTTTAATGAGGGTTGAAATAGTACTCCTTGGGGACTATTTGACTATTTCAGCCCACAATAAAAAATAAAAAAACATATGGGGACTAATTTGACACTTTTATAAATTTTAGGACTAAAATGATTTCATGTAAATAGTCCGGGACTATTTTGACACTTTACTTATTGAAGAACATATAGTGATGCGCGCACCATCTGCATGAGTAAGCTTAGTTATTCCGCCAATAGCTTCCTTGGCTTTGCGAGGAACTGCAAGAGAGTTAACATGATATCCCTTAGTCGCACTAACTCCCAGAGAAGCTGGGATTGCCTGTATGGAAAGCGAAGAGGGTTAACCATAACTAGATACAGATTCAACAATTCATTAAATAAAGCCTTGTTCATAACTAGTTATTGTGGAAGAAGCATAGGAAGCTTTCTCGACCTTAAAGAGTAGTCCATTTGTATCTTGGAAGAATAAAACCCATCGTAGTCCAGCATCACGCCTAAAGAAAGAAAATTTCATAAAAATTAGAAGAAAATGGGTGGGCAGTAGCTCAGATGGCTTCACCTAAGTCAAGTTATATGATTGTATCCAAAAATATGGCCAAGCTTTATTATTGATTTGATGCATGAAACCTTGCGCAATGAAATGTGAGTATCAGAGAACATAGTGACGAACCATGTTCTCAAGAGGTCACTATTATAAAGAAGAGAATGCACATCACCATGGCCATGAGGTTTAGTCTGTAAAACAACAAATTTATAACAGGATAATATAAGGATATAAAAGGAATTAGCTGAATTTAACAAACAAAATACAGACCTGAATCATGTACTTGTCATTTGGGTCTAATGCAATTCTAGCATCATTATCATCTAAGCATGCCACTTTTTCCTGTTAAAAAAGGACCAAATGTTTGTGAATTTTTCTTGGTCGGCCATATGCAATTAAGTTAATACGTACCTGCTTAAGGAGTATCACTTGTCCAGGCTTCATTCCAAAATAAGAATTAGATTTTAAAAGCTTTAAAGTGGGTGTGTGGGTATCATCCGATGTCATTATGACAAAAGGAATCTCAACGGGAAACTCATCTGTAATTTTAACAGGATCATATAAAAAAGGATAAGAGGAAAAAATTCTAAAAAGACAGAATAAAATTTAAACAACACTTGCAATGCTTAACGAAATAATATAGTGAAATATAGCTTTTCTGACTAGTGCACCTTTGGTTATGAAAATTTTGTTATTAGCAATTTAAAACTTGTATGGGCTATAGAAGGCTCATGTATAGAAAATATTTCTTACACTTCCAAGTATTAAAGTGAAGTTTTGAAAAATATCATCTGTACTGATAAATAACCAATGGGAAACATGAAAATAAACTACTATCCTTTTATGCGGGAAAAGATTGCCCTCCAAAACCAATTTTCTTCGTTAGTTCCTTGACTACAAGGTCAAGATTCTTAATGACGATCACCAACCTAAGAATAACTTGATGATCTAGTTTGATAACTTTTTATGTAGACTTGACCATTGATTAAACTTAACGAAGAAATACACGCCTTGTAATTTTACAATAAAAATACTACTTTGTTAAAGTCAAATCCATTAGAATAGTTGTCATATTATACATGTTAAAGATGTTTCAAATGATTAAGTGCGTCTTCACCATGAAAGTAATTAATCATCCATCTGACTATTGTCCATGCCTGATGCATGATTAATTTATTTTAAAAATTGGCATTTTTTTTGAAGGTGATCAAGGTGACATGTATTTATTTATAAATTGGATGTTGATTTAATGAAAAATAATGCAAACTAAAATTGTGTCGAAATATATTCTTATCCTTCTAAAAAGTACGTTACTCTCTGTCCCCCCCC
>NW_018165603.1:58264-59934 GCF_001263595.1 Phalaenopsis equestris | reverse complement strand
CCACTCCCCTGTGTACGTATAACACCGATCTAGAGCTCGGAACTCCTAGGTGCATAGAGATCGATTCGAGTATTGGGATATTGTAGAATAGTGAGAAGGGAAAATCTGAGAGATCAGTAGGGATTCAAAGGGCCAAAGGGAACATGGCTGCTGTCGCATAGCTGAAAGCACCAACCAGTGGCAGTATCCATGAGACTGACCATTGAGGAGGGCCCACCAACTTTTACTTAACAAGCTAAAAACACACCACTTGCAAGAAAACACAACAATCCTTGAGACAAAAAATCAATGCTTAAAATCAAAAACAAGCTCTAACATAACATATATCATATGGTTACTTATTCTATCAGACAGACTGCATATTTCTAGAAGTTAACTTAGAGAGAGCATTTTGCAGGATTGCCACAATGGGGGGAAGACAATATATTTGGTAGGAACAATATTATTTTCTTAGTGGTGCATAAGGATCGATTTAAGTCTTCAGAGTAATTGTACAGTAGCAAGAAGGAAAACCTGAGAGATGGGCATGAAATGGAAGGGTAAATGGGATTACGGTTGTTGTCCGGTAGTAAAATAGCGGGAAACATCAACCAGTGGCAGTATCAACAAGGTCCAACCATCAATGATGATTCACTGCTTGTTCCTCAACAAGCTCCAAACACAAAACTTTCCATGGAAAGAGGTTACAACACTCCTAGTAGAAGAAAATTAAAAAAAGCAATCTTCAAATGCATAAAATCAAAGCCAAAGTGTTCTTACGGGTTTCAATATGGCATCTTTAAACATATAACCCTAAATCTATTTCAAGCAAAGCCAAATGGGGGCCCAGAAGGGCCGGTCTGCCCCTGTAGGTGGGAAAATACTGTAACAGAATGTTCGGGAGGCAGATATCCCTCCACCCATCCCACCTAGGCAAACGTGGAGCAAAATATGCCAAATCAGTGTGTGTGTGTAATGTATATTGATAAAAAAATTGATACAAGACCAAAAAAGATTGAAGTTGATTCCAGAAGTGTAAAGTATCTACAATTTGCAAATTTCAAGCAAAAACAAAACCCCTCACAATGATTAAAGTAAGAACAGATTCAGTAAGAGATGGGGCCACATTTGTCAGCATTGATGTTCCATTCATTCAATAACTTGAGGCACAATGCCATTGACTATTAATGACACAGCATGAGGATAATAGAACAAGTCATTCTTCGAGACGTAAGTTATGCGAAATCTTGAAGTAGGCCTTCTACTATCCTTATGCAAAATTACAACTGCAAATGGTCATAACTATAGGAATATTGTCACAAAGATGAAACTAACCCATATAAAGGTTATAAAACATGTCAAGGCTAACTATCATGATGACTTCAAGCACTATTGCAACAAGTTCAAGTATTCTTTTTCAAAGAAACATTTAATGGAGAGATTTAGAATACCTGAATACTTGAATCACTACTGAACATTCACAATGATCCAAGATTGAAATTCCAAATGTGCAAAACCACTACTTATTGTTTCTTAACTCAATGACATTTAAAAATTTTTTTCCATACAAAAGGCTTTGTTATTAGGAAAGATATACTTAAAGCAAATGGATCCTCGCAAGAGACTGATTGTTGCTGGGGTTGAAATGATTATGCCTAGAAATATATATATATATATATATGGTCCAGCTA
>NW_018165603.1:44071-58069 GCF_001263595.1 Phalaenopsis equestris | reverse complement strand
ATATATATATATACACACGCACACTCACATTTATATATATAAAAACTGCAATTTAGTTTATTGCTGAATGCAAAAAGACTTGAACATAGTTTTCATAACACAAAGCAAACAAACAAGAACAAAAAGAAAATGTCCAAAAAGGAAAGCAGCGCATTAAATCCACAGAAGTTGAAAGATTAGTTACGGTGTTAATGACTTTCAACAACAAAAACAAAAAGGTGAAAGCACTTTTGCGGACCTTCTGAGAGTTTGCGGCTAGCCTCTTGTAGAGCAAGGATGCAAAGTATATAATTTTGTAAGAAGCATGTTCCAGTTGTGGTCTCAGAAGGAAGTGCCACCTGTCAAGCAAATCCCTAATAAGCAATAATGCTAAAATTATTATCCTCCTAAATAAACTTAAAGAGCATCTTAAAACAACCAACATTCACATTTTACAGGTAAAATAAATAACAATGAGAGAACTTCACATCCAACCCACAAATCTCATATACCTTGATTCCGTTGTAGCCAAGGCGTTCTCCAAGGCCTCCAGCAACAAGAACAAATGCTGCTTTCCGTGCTTCTTCAACACCTACCTCTTCGAACTTGATGAAATTATCATCACCAAAGGTCAGAATTTCTCCTGATGGAACCTGCAGGAGTGCTTCGTCATAAAATTCAAATCTGCAGATCTAACTTGTCAATAATGTTAATCGGTGAATAAACGCTAATTAAGATAATTTAAAGCAAGAATAGCCGAATTGATTAAATTATGACCTACAAACCATTGCATAAAAAATGAAGAAACCCAATGCATGAAAAACATTCAAGATAAGAGGTGCGAAAGTTTCTATCCCTCCAAAGACCTGTACCATATGTAGCATAGAAGTACCCAGGCTTATTCCTAAGCACAGAGAAACTGAATTTTACATATGGATTTCATCATTAACTATTCCAGATAAGATTTGGTCTTTACTTCAAGATTGGTGGCTACCAACTAAAGATTCATTCACACCTCATCTTCAAACGTGGTGGCTAGCAAACGCACAAGATTCATTAAATTCAATCTTGCTACCGACCATGTCTTAAGCACTATATAAGAGATAGTTACATTTTGTAAACAATAGCAAGCAAATACAAATCAGAGAAGAGAAAGATACAAGAGAATAAATGAAGAAGCTCTCGCAATACATAAAAGAAGGTAGAAAGAGCAGCAGAATCAACATCTCATTCTCTATGTCCAATTCTCGTCATCACAACAAGTGGCTGTGTTTCCTCTTACTTCATAAGATGGATAAAGTAGAATTTTAGACTTTATTCGTGTGAACTCTAATCCCTCTCCATCTACCACTTTTAGAGATTATCAAAATATTTAGTCTCTGTGCGGCCATGGAAATAGATAAATATCATCAAACCATATAAGCTCATCTGATTTATATTTGAGATGTTTGGTGTGATTATTGCACTTTATTTGATTTTTTCTCAAAATTTTATCAATATTTAACACTACGCTTATGACTCGAGCCCATCACCGCTAGGTCACAAAAGAGATAATCATTGTTTCAAGTTACTTTACAAATGACCTCCAAGCAACTTAAATTACCAAAATTTACATAACATACCTAAAAATGCTTTGATAAAAAGGGAAAGAAACTACGCAATGCAAATTATAATGAGCAAAGGTGCTAAACTGCACGAATTATAGAGAAAGAAATGTTCTAAATTTTTTTACAGATGGTGTGAAGCCCTCAAATGGATTTCTCCCCACTTTTGAATCCGTTAATAGTTGCCTTGCATTTTGAATATACACTGCCAGACCTCCAGGATAATTTGCATTCAACCGTGACACCTATAGATAAAAATAAAAGATGGTAAATATAGATTTATCAAAATAAATATGACAATGCATAAAAAAGTTGCAGTCAACAAGCTAACAGAGATCACAATAATCACCGGAGTGAAGGCACCAGCATAAAGCTCTCGTAAAAGGATGTACACATTATTATATTTGAGTTCTATACTGATAAAGAGATTACAATAATAGCAATAAGGAAAAAAAACAACCTCCCTAGTATTTCAAAGAATAACTAGAATTAAGCAGATTTTTCTTCTTATGTAACTTACAGAATTTCAGTTTATGAAACAATACAAATACCTAAAGAGAATATAACTTTCTTCTTTCTCATGTAGATAGAAACAAATGGCATTTCAAGGATGAGTTTTCAAACAAGTTTCATATGAAAGATACTGTAAATGGAACAAAATAATACTGTGTCGAGAAAATTTTTCCCATCATAAATCCTTGTACAGAGTTATAATTTTTTACAACATGTGCTACATCCTATTGAAACTCAATAGGACACAATAGAGAAAAATGATTAATGTAACCAACCCAACTTAGTGGGACAGAGGCTGATTGTTGTTGTTGGTGATGTGCTACATCCTATTGCATAACGCTACGGTTTAAACAAATTTGTAAGGTACTAAGAAAACTTCACAGCTAATCAGACAACATCCAATGCAAAGGCGTAAGAAGTAAAAATGGCAATAAACAATGACACTGCTGGAAGAAGCCATAGTCTTTAGTAAAGATCAATCATCTATCCGTATTATGAAGTATAACTTCTCAATAACAGCATTGTTCATTAAAAGATCCAAACAGATTAACCTGGTTAAAAAAGTGTGCTTTCTTTTCATCTTCAACACCTTGCTCTGCCCAATTAGCAAAGAGATGACTCTGTCCTTCATGCAACAGTTTCTTTGCAAGTTCAATCTAGTCAATAAAGATAAAGTAAATGACCACAAATTTGTCAGTTGGACACAACATCAGGAGGATATCTAAACGATGGAGTTTGTTAAAACAACAAGAGAAGACAATTGCTGTGCCATGATAATTACATAAAGGAGAAATAATAATTTGGTGACATGATGACAAACTACATGCTGCTCCACAAACAAAAATTTATGAAGTGTCGAAATAGTTTCCTGGCTATTTAGATAAGGTCATTTTAGTCCCATAGTTTAGATAAGTATCAAATTAATTCCCATACTCTTTAAATTGAAGTTGAAATAGTCCTCCAAGAAGAATATTTTAGCCCATATTAAAAGGACTAAACTGACATTTTTATAAACATTGGACTATAATGACCACCTGCAAAGAGTCGGGGACTATTTTGACACTTTTCTCAAAATCTATATGCAGCATGCAGTTACAATAATTACAAAATAAAATATAGAGTAGGGAAAAAAAGCATATCTCTTTGTCAAAGCACATTAGTCAAAAGGTACACAAAAAAGTTTGATTTGGCATAAATAATGTTCACATAATGATGTATTTTTTAAGTAAATATACATTATAATTTGCAAAAAAACAAAAATAACATGTCTGTTTCATTATATCTACGAAATGGTAGTTCAACTACAATATCAGAAAATAATTCTCATACTGGCATCAAGCTAAATATCCTGCACGTGAAAATGCCAAAAGAAGTGATTTTCAACTACCATGGATGAATCAGACAAAACAACTGCAAAGCTGAATCTCAAATAATAAAAAAAAAGATTTTCATAAAATGAAAATTTTCAAAGGGGGATTTACATATATATCACAAATTCTTACCTTGTTACATATCTAAGACCTAAGCTTTTATATGTAATTATATAATACTTGTATCATAATTCCATCAAAACATATGAATGAAAATTTTCCCGTAAAAAAATTGATCTTTGTATTACTTTTAATGTGATTTTAAGGATTTGGGTGTTGTAAAACTAAATATCAATATTTTGGATGTTAGATATATAAATACATATGAAATGTATGGTTTATATAAAAATCCTCCTTTAAAATTTGGACTTGAATCATACATATCAATCAAGGAAGCATGCTCAGTTCTACGGAGAGGCCCTTTTTGAAATATATATTTTGATATGTTATAGTTTGATCCAATTTGATTGCAAAAAAGGCTGGACTCACAAATCCGATTTGCATGTGCTTTCTAAAAAGTTCAAAAAGTATTGAAGGCCCTAATAAGAAGATGTAAGTCAATCTGTTATGCCCGTATATGAACTGGTCTAGGAGGGACAGGTCGAGAGCCAGCCAACCAGCCCACCACAACAGCAGGCGGGCTGAACGATTTAGCGAGAAGAGGCGGACAGCAGGTTGCTGCGGCAGACAAAATTAGGAAGCAGGTCAGGTCCACGAGGGCTTTAATTGCATACTCAATGAGGAGAAATTAAGGATGATTGGGGCAGAAAGTTGGAATAGTTTTTTGGAGAGGGTTATATGGGGGAGATAACTTAGGTTCTTTTTTTTTTTCGTGTTTGATGCTAGTTGCAGATTTCTTCCTTCTTTGCATGGTGTTACTTGCGACATCCAGGGCTATAGGAGATACCATCTACGTCTCGAACAGTAAATCATCTTGTATCTTCTTATTTTCTTTTGAATTTCGTGAGGGCAGCCCCCGTTTGAGTTTTCTTCATCTACTTATTTCAATTTCGTTGTAGTTGGCCATTAATTTTGGTTACGCAAAGAATCAAATTGGTACAGAAAATAGATCTTGGAGGGATGGCGATAAAGATAGTAAATGTGCTGGAAGAAGAGGTAGGGAAAATTAAATCCGTAATGGAAGAAAAGTTCACCACAATGGAGGACAGGTTTTCTTCCACAGAAAGTCTAATGGAGGATGGATTTGAGAGCGCAGGAGAAATGCGAGAGAGTATGAAAAAGCTCATGGAGATGCAGTCAAAGAACATGCCAATCCTTTCAGTTGCAAACCCTAACAAAGGGTTGATCAGAGAATCTTTGACCAGGTCAAAACGGAAGGAGACCAAATGAGAGGATAATGAGGAAGACATCATCTACCACCAAGATAGGCAACTTCCCATCCCCCCCTCCCGAACTCTGAGAGGAGGGGGAGTGGAGGCTTCCGATGGAGGGGTGGTGTAAGGGGCACGGAAGAGCATGAAGTAGGAAGGGGGAATCTAGAGTTGGGTATGCCTATGACCGAAGAAGGGAGTTTCACCCTAGATACATAGAAAAAAAACCAAAGGAAGAGAAAGTTGAGGTGGACATACAAGGGTTATAAAACTGAAGATGTCAATCTACGAAAGAGAAGATGCACATGGGTGGGTGTATCGAGTGGATCGATACTTTGCGGTCAATGGGTTAACTAAGGAAAAGAAGCTCATGGCATTGAGGTTATGTTTGGAGGGAAAGAATTTAGCGTGGTTTCAACGGATGAAGACAATATATCTAATGCACTCATGGGAGGGGCTTTAAGGATTGTTTGTTGGAGTGTCTTCGAGCCATTCGAAAAGAAAAACTACATGAGCAACTCTATGCCCTGACTTAGAAGGGGATGGTTACGGAATACAGAGAGAGGTTTGATCTCTAGTCGGGGAGGTTGAGGGATATTTCTAAAACAGAACTAAAAGGGATCTTCTTGAAAGGCCCAAAGCTCGACAAAAAGCAGCCATCTCCTTGAGACTGTGGATTAAGAAAAATGATGGAGCTCGCCCAGATGATTGAGGATAAGAAATAAGTGAAGAAGACCGGTAAAGAAGACAACATTGGAGGATTTTAAAAGAGCGCCTTGACAACTACAACATCAAGGACCTGGATGGTATCATTTCAGAAAGAAACGCTGAAGAAAAAGAATACAGAGAGCAATCCCGGGAGCAATTTTAAGTGTCTCATTGAAGCAAAAGTACAGGATAAAAGAACAAAAGAATTATGTCACCTCTGTGATGAAAAATATGCCGCAGACTATCGTTGCAAGGAGCGTTCCCTTTAGATGTTTTTAGTTCAGGAGGAGACCAATAGTGAGGAATCAGAGTAAATAATGGAGTAGCGTCTGTATTTGAATGTAGTAGAGGTATCCCTAAATTTGGTTGTAGAATTTACCCCGAATCACACAATGAATGTGAGGGGGTGGATCAAGGAATAGTCAATTGTGATGTCAGTAGATAGCAGAGCCACCCATAATTTTATCTCAAATCAAATCGTGGAGAAGATAGGGTTGGGGCCGGTGACTATAGGGAGATTTGATGGCATGATGGGGACAGGGAAGGTAGAGAAAAGTCAGGGAATTTTCAAGGGTTGATTCTGACGCTACATGGCCTACAGTTGGTAGAGGACTTCATTCCTTTGGATTTGGGCAGCACAAATGTGATTTTGGGGATGAAATGATTGCGGATGCTTACGAAGATGAAGGTAGATTGGAAGTCCCTGACGATGGAGTTCCAAGTGGAGGATATGAAGGTGATGTTGAGAGATGCTAGTTTATGCAAAACTATGATGTCGCTCAAAACCATGACCAAGTCAATATGAGGAGCGGGGCTACGCTAATTGGGTGGAGTTGCGGAGCATTGAGGTGACTTAAGATCCAGAGTTGGCAGAGTTTCCTGAAGGGGGCCAACAACTCCTACAGTAGTTTACAGACGTCTTTCAATAGCCAAGCGAGTTACCGCCCCTGAGGTAGCACGAGCACGCTATTACAATAAAGGAGAGTGTTCCTCCTATTAGTGTCTGACCATACAAGTACCCTCAGACTTACAAGGTTGAGATAAAGAAGTTAATCTAAGAGATGCTTAAGACCAAGATTGTCATACCAATTATGAGCCATTTTTTCAGTCCAGTCCTGTTGGTGAAGAAAAAAAATGGTTGTTAAGGATTCTGCGTGAACCACTGAGCTTTAAATAAAGAGACGGTGTTGAATAAGTTCTCTATTCCAGTGATTAATGAGTTACTAGATGAGCTTTATGAGGAAGTCGGTTTTTAAAAAGATTAGGGTATGTTTGGGGCAGTGTTTTTTTGCGCGGCGCGGCACCAAACCGCTTCGTGCATTTTATTACTCATGTTTGTTTTGTAACTTTGCGGGGGCGGTATGTTGAAGCTTTCAAGAAGCCGGCCGCAGGATCAAGCCCGCAGCCCCGTGTTCGTCTCTAATATTTCTTACCTTTACCCTCGCGACACTTTTGCCCTAAACGTCCTCTTTGGCGTCCCCTCGTGCGAAAAAGAGAAGCTCTGCTCCACTGCTCTTCCCTTTCCTCTTCTCCCATATGAATCAAGCTATATGCATCTCGAACACTCTCTCCCGAGTCTCCCTTGCGTCTCTGCTCCTCCCTTTCCTCTTCTCATAGTTGATCTACAGATGAAGAAACTTTTTTAGTACATTACTATGCATTTCTTACCACTACTATGATTTGTGGAGAAGTGCATTTAAATGTTGGATACATTGGGATGTTTTTCGGGTGCTATGGAGCCATTTCATGAGATGGTTGAAATGCAAATATAATGGTATTAAAATGTTATGGGCTATGCTTCGAAATCTATATATATCAGTGCTACTCATTCTTGTATCAGTCTTCCCAAAATCAAATTATGATATATTCGATCTTCTTCTCTATAATAATACTCTTGATCTCGGATTTGGCAGTGACTTTTATTTAAAAAAAAAGGTTATTTGTTGTTTTCTTGAAAAGTTATTTGATGTTCATTAGTGAAAAAGATTATTTGTTGCTCCCAGGCTACTTGTTCCTCTCGGCCTATGCTTTCAAAATGTGGAGAAGTGCATTTTTTTAAATTTAAGCTATTGTTTAGCTATCTTGAAGATTTTTTGTGTAATGCATCTTTAAAGTTGATCTACTGTTGCATTTGGTATTCTCTCTATCACACCTATACAATCATTGTTTTGTCTTTCATTAAATTCGGACATATGTGAAGTTGAGAATACATTACTTTGTGTTTGAGTACATCGTGTTAGTAGGAAAGCTGAGAACCCTTTGCTAGGACGTTCACTTTGGGAGAAAGAGAATGTTTGCTTCATATCATACCAAATTGAAAATGTTTGCTTTATACCGTACCTTCACCTCCTCTCTAAATTGTGTCAATGTTATTTCCATGCCTTCACTTTATCGTAGTAATATAATGGCTACTAAGCCTAAAGAGCTTGGAACATCGACACTTTGGGAGAAAGAAACAAAAATAATATTTTGTGACCAAAGCCTGAATAAAACTGAACTTGGCAATAGACCTACCACCTATTATAATAAAAATGGGTGGCAAAATATTATCAAGAATTTCAAGGAAAGAACTGGCAGGGAATATGACAGACTGCAAATGAAAAAAAATGGGATCAGCTCAAGAAGGACTGAAAAATTTGGAAGGAATTAAAAAAAGGATTAACAAATTTGGATTGGGACCTGATAAAAAAGACAATTGATGCCTCAGAAGAGTGATGGACAGAAAGGCTTGCGGTAAGGAATCATTAAAGCATTCTAATTTGCAACTTATCATTTTCTTTTTGCCAAATAATCAAAAAGTTAAATGTTTTATTTTTCAGGTGATGCCTGCAGCAAAAAAGTTCAAACTTGCAGGACTTGACCCCGAGCTTGAGGAGAAGTTAGACCGTATGTTCAGGGGTGTCGTCGCTACAGGAAAATATGTCTGTGCTCCAAATGAGACAGAGTTTGGTGTTACACAAGACAATGTTGTTGTCTGCCTGTCAGTCGATTCACCCCCATTCCACACCCAGGACCTCCCTGAAATTCAGTCGACGAACCGGTCTAAGAGAAAGAGAAAGAATGGAGGTCCCTCTATCAGAAACCAAATATCATACCTGATGAATTCTTCGAACGATGCCCCCCATAAAGTTCAAAGAGCCTCAATTAACAAGGTTGTGGAAATTTTTGAAGAGAACCCGAAAATTGGTGATGATTTTGATCTGTACTTTTTTGTTGTGGAGCTCCTCCAAGATTCTATCCACTGAGATTTTTTCAGAGCAGTGGCGAAAGACCGACGGGTTGCTTATCTACGTCATTTTTATGCCCGTAGGGAAAATTGAGGCATCATCGCTTTCATTTTATAATTGTTGAGAGACATTCTATTAATTTAGTAATTCGTTGGAACATTAAATAATATTATTGTACTTTATCATTTCACGCTTGCTATCTATTTAACGGCCCTTACTATTACCTTTATTATTCTAGTTGCAATGTAATGTTAATTGGATTAAATAGTTAGTGATTCCATTATGTTTTTCTTTACAAACTATTTACCATCATGGACCGGGAACAAGAACGACAAAGAAGGAGAAATGCTGCAATCCAATTGGGCGTTTATTACTACAAAAATTACATTCATCGATCGCCTTGTTACACATCAAATTTTGTTGGAGATAGATGTGTAGGAGAGTTCTTTACTGGTCATCCCGCCAGATTTAGAAACATGTTTCTTTGTGCATTTACATATATACCACTTGAACTTTCTATTTTGCTCGACTGATTGAGCTAAATAGAAGAGATGATGCTCTCCAAGCTTATTTGGTGTCAAGAGTGAAGCAAGATTTGAAAATTTCTTGTTAAGCTAACCAAAAGAATTCAGGGATTTG
Organism: Phalaenopsis equestris; assembly: GCF_001263595.1. Taxonomy (NCBI): domain Eukaryota; kingdom Viridiplantae; phylum Streptophyta; class Magnoliopsida; order Asparagales; family Orchidaceae; genus Phalaenopsis; species Phalaenopsis equestris. The sequence goes on along the minus strand of NW_018165603.1, from coordinate 48,698 downwards.
GGATAGCAAGCCTTTCAACTATTCTGGCAAAACTAATATCACGGAATGATCTTATTAGGGGATTAGCTTATAAATATTATCAATTTTTTTCTTATCAGATAAATATATACATAAGAGTTAAATGAAGTATGCATTAGCTTATAAATATTGTCATATTGCTTATTATCCCCTGAAGCTTCTTTGCATGTAATTTCTTTAAATTTTCTGTAAAGCTATGGAGTAAGACATTGCTGGGAGTTGGGATTCTGGTGAGGCGCTCTAGGATGGCTTAAACTTTTAAGCAATCATTGTTGTCATTACCAAGGAAATCTGCTCTCTTTAAAATGCAATTAATATTGAATGCAGTCCAATGGGGCTGTTTTGGAAACCTGTTTAACTGCAATTCCTTTGGGCCTGATTTGGAATCCTGTAAACATTAACTGCAATGAATATTGAATGCAATCCTATGGGGCTTGTGGTTGCATTTATTATGATGGATGAATTTTCCTGTATATGTAATGTGCTCCTTTTATACTCGAAATTTGAGGGGTTTTGTAGGTTTTTGTTGCTTGTTATAACATGGGAGTGGCTTTGCCTCATATTGCTGCAACTTCTAGCATTGGGAAAGTCTATGATTGCAAGGGTAACACCTGAACTTTCATATATACATACATAGACATTTGCTCAACTCATTCAGCTGACCAGAAGAGATCAGACTCTCCAAGGTTATTTGGTGGCAAAAATGAAACAGGATTTATAGCTTTCTTGTTAAGCTATTAAAAAAAATTCAGGGAATTGGAACAGCACACCTTTGTTTTGTTCTGGCAAAACTACATGGAAGGCATCATTTTATTTTTTTCACCAGGAAAGAAATATGTTGTAAATGTATGAAAATGATCTACTTTTCATCTCATAGCATTGACAATGAGCATTGTCGATTGGAAGCAATGTATATTTTTTTTATTACAGTAATGGATATCTCCGTCGTACTAATAAAATGGGGCATTTACAAATAAAGATCTTGTTACACCTGCAATGTTCTTTTGTTGCACTCAGGAGAAGATGAGCTCACGGGTTTCCGGGACATACCGACGAATACTCTGTCACTGTGGCCTTCAACCCTCACTGTTGACGTCATGTCAACCACACAGCTATGGGAGAAATTTCTATACCTGCCCATGGAGCTTTGCCGAACAGTGCAGTTTTTTCCGTTGGGCAAACGACTCAATTGATTCCCCAGATGATGTTGATCGAGAATGGAGAACATCGTTTGAGCAAAGTCTGGCACGGGAGCCGCATCGTGTTATTGTTAAGAATAATATAATTATCTTATTAATTGTCATTGTAATAGTTTTAGAGTTTTTTTTGCTCTCCTTATGTTATCGGTTAATTGAGATGTGTTTATGTAATTCTAGGCTGTTATCATTGAAGTATGGACTTAACAGTGGTCATGTACCTCTCTGAAATCTTTTGTTATGTAAACGATGAATTTTTGTTGTGATATATAACAGAAATGGGTACTACAATTCGTAGTCTATTTTTTTTTAGCAATAATTATATTTATATATCCATGACCTAAATGAAAAATTAATGTATTTGTGTTTGAGCATTAAAGATTGATATTCATAACTTTTAAGATTTATATGTTATAAAAGTTATGAATGAAAGTGTATTTCAAATTGAGAAAAAAGAGAACACACAACCCTTTAATTGGCTTTCTTTAAGTTTTCATCGATATTTGATAAAAAATAATTAAATTGATTAGTTCATTAATAATATATTAATTCCTAAATGAAAAAATATTTTTAATACAATTATGTCACCGAATATAAGAGCATTCCTATAACAAGTCTTTTATTTCATATGCTCACCTATCTAACAAGTTAACATTTTAAAATATATTATAAAATATATAATTTATTAAATAAAAATTACTAACTAATTTTCCAACAATTAAATTTATTACATAATTAACACTTTGAAGTTTCACTAATTTATTACATAATAAATTTTATTTTTGGAATTTAAAAAATTTCCCTGTTATAGTCCTTTTTTAAACAGTTTTACCAAACAAGAGCAGAATGGACATTTTTCCAGAAATTGCTGCTCTGCAGCTGTTTTCACACAGCTGCATTAAACAGACAGTCAGCTTCCCCGCAGCAGTTTCCTGGGGCAGTGCAGCTGCAGCTGAAAAGCGCTAAACAGAGTCTTACTCTTAAGTTGGAATACCACCATATCATAATGAATCAAACGAATTTGCACAAGACAGTGTTTAGAACACATTAAGGACATGATGAATTCTTGGTGATGTCGTTTGGCCACACCAATGCCCCAATCAAATTTCAGTTCCTCATGAATAAGGTTTTTCAACCTGTCCTCCGAAAATTTATTCTGGTCTTCTTTGATGACATTCTAATCTACAGTCATACAAGACAAGCATGTGGGGCACCCAAGGATAGTCCTAGAGAAGTTGAGGGAGCACTAGTTGTATGCCAACTTAAAGAAATTTTTCTTTGGACAGTTACAAATGGAGTACCTGGGACATGTGTGACCAGAACGGGAGTAGCAGTGGATCAATCCAAGATCAAGGATATGACGCGATAGCATGGCCACTGACGAAGCAGTTGAAGAAAAAAAATTTAAATGGAGGGAAATAGCAACACATGCATTTGAATATTTAAAGAGAGCCATGACCAGTGTCTCGGTATTAGCACTTCCAAATTCCAGTAAACCATGTGGTGGAAACGAATGAGTCAGTGTACGGGTTGGAAGCAGTGCTCATACAAGCGGTCGGTTGCCTACTTCAGTCAGGTTCTTACGGTCATAGCGAGGCTCAAGTTAGTATATGAGCGGGAAATAATGATTATTTTCTTGGTCATTCAAAAGTGAGGGCCCTACCTATTGGGATGATATTTTCTAGTCATGACAAATCAGAGGAATTTAAAGTATCTTCTCAATCAGCGGATGTTGACTGAGGAGTATCATAAATGACTTTCCAAGCTATTGAGGTATGATTTTGAGATTTAGTACCAGCCAGGATTGGAGAACAAGATAGTCGACGCACTGTCGAGAAAGGTACATGATCCGAACAGTTATCCAGGATATGCATTGAAGGGGCAGCAACTGCTCCACCAGAGGCGATTCGTGATGCCCAAGGTGTCGGAATATATTCTCAGATTATTAGAAAGTTTCACAATAGTGAGATCGGGGCAGGGGTACAAAAGACCTGCAGTCGCCTAGGGCAGAACTTTACTGGGTTGGGATGAGCATAGAAGTAAAGGGCATGGTGGCAAAATGCAATGTGTGAAAGTGGTTCAAGTACTTGACCACGACACCAAGAGTGTTACTGCAACAATTAGCATTGCCGAAGAAGATTTGGGAAGAAATGACGATGGATTTTATCTTGGGGCTGCCACGGTCAGAAGGATTCACGGTGATCATGATGGTTGTCGATTGCCTAAGTATGCATAATTGATTCCCTTACGACATCCCTACAATACAATCTCAGTCGCGGCGGTGTTATAAAAAAAGCGATCTGTTTGCACGGAGTGCCAAAATCATTGGTATCAAATAGGGATAAAGTGTTCCCCAGTCATTTCTAAGAAGAGCTATTCAGGTCGCAAGGAACAATCGTTAAATGAAACACTGTATATCATCCCCAGACTGATGAGCAGATGGAGGTGGTCAGCATGAGTGTGGAGACATACCTGTGTTATTTTGTATCTGATACATCGAAGCTATGGGTCAAGTGGGTTGCATAGGCTGAATACTGGTATAATACTTTTTACCATACAACAGCACAGAGCACCCCTTATAAGATATTTTATGAACGGAATCTGCCTCATTTGATATATTATGAGCATAATGCTACATCAGTATCCAACGTCGATTAATACTTGGCGAGGGACAAAATATTAGCAGAGCTCAAGGGGCATCTATCGAGAGCCCAACAAATCATAAAAAGGAAAGCGGATGAACATATGAGAGAGGTGTAATTTGAACTAGGGGACATGGTCTACTTGAAGTTGAGGCCCTACCAACAGAAGACCTTGGCCAAGAGGAGCAAGAAACTTTCACCGTGATACTTTGGATCTTAAGAGGTGACGACACGCATTGGGGCAGTGACTTGCAGTTTAAGATTACCGCCATCATTCGCAATACACACGATCTTTCAGATATCACAACAGAGGCGATTAGAGATCATACACCTTAGTCTTCACTATCGCCACCACTGACGGTGGACTTGGAGGTGATTCTGAAACCGTTAAAGGTTGAAGGAGTACGTTGACGAGTAGCGAGAGCAAAGGAGATACTGGTTAAGTGAAAATGGCTGCCAGACTATGAAGCAACGTGGGAGCCTTACGAGGTGATCCACAAGTAGTTTCCATCCTTCCACCTTGAGGACAAGATACTTCTTTGGGATGGAAGTATTGTATGCCCATATATGAACTAGTACAAGAGAGATCGGTCGAGAGCCAGCTAACCAACTCACCACAACTGTAGGCGGGCTGAACGGTCAAGCGAGGAGACGGGACGATGGGAAGCTGCAACAAAAAAAATTAAGAAATATGTGGGGTCCACGAGGGCCTTAATCACATACTCAAGAAGGAGAAATTAAAGAAGATAAGGGGAAGTTTGAATGATCTTT
>NW_018165603.1:28804-44061 GCF_001263595.1 Phalaenopsis equestris | reverse complement strand
GTTATATTAAAGGAGATAACCTAGGGTTGTTTTTTTTTATGTTAGCTGCAGTTTTCTTTCTTTTTCGAGTGGTGTTCCTAGCGATATCTAGGGTTGTGGGAGAGACGAACAACCTTTTGAACAATAGATCATCTTGTATCTTGCTTTTTTTCTTTTGATTTTCAAAAGAGCAGCCCCTGTTTGAATTTTCTTCACCTACTTATTTCAATTTCGTTTCTATTGGGTAGCTGATTTTGGTTCCAAAATTTCTCACAATCTTAAAAGAATATTCTCATTCATCATTTTTATTTTGTTCCAAAAAAAATTTATCAAGATGTGGTGTATCAATCATTATTATCGAAAGAAAGATAATATTTTTGTTTGCATCAACGTGTCTCAACAAGCATAGACAAATTATTAAATTTCTCATTTTACAAATATAATTCAACTATATCCATGAATATAAACAACAAATGAATATATGCTATCCACAAACAAATACTCCCTCCCTCGAACCATCCCAGCTCAAATCTTTATCAATGAGCAGTAAGGCACTCAGAAAATGCATTTCACAAATATATAATGTTATTTTTTTATGCAACCAACACAGACTGCATGTGCGCAGTCAAAAACACAACACTCATCATACACGTAACAGACACATTACTCGTGCATCCACACCCATAATAGTTTGATCGCACTCACAAATACAAAGCACGCTTGACTCGCTTGCATAGACAAAATGATGCATACAAGCATAATAGGACGAATGAACACATAATCCATCCCTCCCAATCCATCATTATTGATTGGACTGAAATAATATATCATGTTAGCACACGCGACAAGCATGGATGGTTTGTTACAATTCTCATTTTATGGATGTTTGAGACTAAGGGGATCATCGTTGAAGGGGACAAGTTCAACGTTATCAACCATTTGAGGAACTTGATGGTCCAGCAGACTTGGAGGGACAATTTGGAGGAGTGTCATACTCTTGCTTTCTTTACTTTGTTAAGACAAGTTTTTTTTTCACTTTTTACCATGAGAGCTCAACCGAGTTGCCCATTTTTGTAGCCAAAGGGTTGTTACTCAAAGTTCTTTTTTTATCCAATCCCTTGGTCCTCGAAGCTTTTTGTTATTCTCTGGGATGATAGGGCCGCTTTTGCACAGGTTTGAGAACCTATTTTTTATACTCTTTTGTACTACTTTTCTTGTTTAATGCAATATGCATGTCATCACTGATGTAGATAGACAGATTGCATTGCTCAAATAAAATGTGTACTTATATATGCAATATGCAATATGCATGTCATCAACAATATATATGTGCACTTATATACATGCATACGCAATGCCTAACATCCCTCCATCTATGTCTCTATACATGCATACCCATCACCTCCAAACATACCATACCATGTTTTTTGGATTTATTGTATCCGCATGTATAATGTCTATATTAGTGTGCATGCTCAAATAAAATTCTATAAATAGTAGATGTTAGCAAATAGTGCAAACGACCTCTTTGAAATCTTTTAGCAAAGTCAACTTTGAAAATCATTTCCGATTTCAATATCTTTGTGCAAGCAAAACACTCTTCTCGGAGCCCAGATAGGACAACAATATGACAAAAGCAATTAGTTTTGATAGTGAATTTTCTTTCCTTTTTCCTTAACTCATAAAGTTAATTTAAACTTCCAAGTTATCATAACAAATCATAATAAAAAAAATACGTGTTATTTGAATGTGGTATCAATAGCAACATACCCTTGATTAGATAATAAATATCTGCAGTAAATCCTCATTCTACCATCCATATTCACAATGAACGCCAATATTCATTAGATAACAAAATGTTTACGTTCATTAGCACAAAAGAACAGTACATCGGCTTATTGAGTCAAATGCATCAAAACTTTTTGGGCTCCTCCCATTAGTATACCTTCAAGCATTACATATATCTTCTGGTACTTGAATAATAAGGAAAAGGCTATATTTTACATTGATGCAGTATAAATCAAAGCAATTCCTAACAAATTCATTTTTTTCATTAATGATTTCACCATTTTGCATGAACCATGTGTTAGGATAAAAAGTACCTCAACCCAAGTACAAGCACAAACATCATAAGAGAAAACACATTTTATGTGGTACGACTTAAGTTTATGTTTAAGGCACAAAGATTGAATGACCTATCAAGAGAAAAAATATAGTCACGTGTTGCAATGACGAGGGCTAGATATATAGAAGATAATACTGTTGCTCAATTTATTCTCATCTTCTCTACATTATAAGAGTCTGCATGAAAACCATTCCATCACCAAAAGCTTATTTTTGTTCATTAGCACAAAAGAACAGTACATCGGCTTATTGAGTCAAATGCATCAAAACTTTTTGGGCTCCTCCCATTAGTATACCTTCAAGCATTACATATATCTTCTGGTACTTGAATAATAAGGAAAAGGCTATATTTTACATTGATGCAGTATAAATCAAAGCAATTCCTAACAAATTCATTTTTTTCATTAATGATTTCACCATTTTGCATGAACCATGTGTTAGGATAAAAAGTACCTCAACCCAAGTACAAGCACAAACATCATAAGAGAAAACACATTTTATGTGGTACGACTTAAGTTTATGTTTAAGGCACAACTTTCTAGAATAACAAACTCTCTCCTCACTTTGTCAAATGACACTCTGATATAGCACCAAAACAAATAGATATAGCCACTACATCCCACTATTGACGCCTCCATTTCACCATTTTTTATTGTCATTTATGGTTTCTTTTTTAGAATAATATTTTTGTCTGTTTTGTTACGCGTGGAGCGTGATTGTGTAAAGGCGGAGCACTGACCTGATGGTGGAGAAGAGGGGCAACCCGGTGCCTTGTTAGTCACCCTAGCACTTGAGGGGTGCATCGGTGCCCGGAGTGGCTCCTATACGCACAACAACTCCTTATGGAAAAGTGATCAGGGAAATGTGGCACCAAAAAGGAGCGCATCCGTTCTTGGATCATTCTCTGAACCCGAGCACTGGAAACCCAGCATTCGGGACTGTTGCTCCGGTGCCAGTAATTATTTTTAGAGGTTAGGAACATCTCTGCTACATGTGTAGGCGTACAGTGGATTCCATGATCTCTTGTGTATGAAAGAGAGAAGAGGGGCGTCTGAAGTGTTTTTTAGTCTAAGGTAGAGGAGAAATTATTGCATACGGACACCGCATGCATCACCGCATGCATCTTTGCATGCGATGTCTGATCCTGACCGTAGATCACGGTGATCTACGGTCAGGATTATTTCATTTTTTTTTAAAATTTAGGTGGGGCCCACCGCGGTCAGGATCGGACACCGCACGCAAGATGCGTGCGGTGTCCGATCCGTATCGAATAATTTTTCAATATATAGACGTCGGGTAGAGAGGCATGATTGTGTGTAATCTGTACATTTATTCTCACTTTTTCATAGTGAATTTCTTGGTGTGGTGTGACCTCGTGATTTTTTTTAGTTCACAAGTTTTTACACATCAAATCATGATGTTCTTGTATTTTTCTTACTTTTTGTGGTTTTGTTCTAAGTTTTACTTCGGATGTCTTGAATTAGTGTTTCCGCAGATTTCATTTTCTAACACAAGTGATACTAAATTGGGTGAAAGCAATGGTCAATGAAGTGAGGTACATGGTAAAGAAGTTCAATGGTTCAAAATTTGCTTTTTGAAAAATAAAAATTTATGTTTTATTGTATACAAAATTTGTATTTGCCACTGAAGGAATCACCAAGAAGCCAGAATCGATAACTCTAAAAAAATGGGAAGTGCTTGATTAAACAATCCTAGATTTGATTGGACTTTCACCTTTCTCATCTGTTACTTTCAACATTGTGAATAAGAAAATTATTGTTGATCTCATGGTTGCACTAACAAGGATGTATAAGAAGTCATTATCTTCATATAATTTTTTTTCTGATGAAGAGATTGTTCAATATGAAGATGGTAGAAGATAATTTGGTGGTTGAAATTTTGAATAATTTCAACATTATGACGAATCAGTTGGGTTTTGTTAGCATCAAGTTTAATGACGAGGTCAAGGCACTATTTCTTTTATCTTCATTATAAGACAAACTGGGATAGACTCGTCACTGCGACAAGCAACTTTTCAGGTAACATGAAGCTAAACTTCGATGATATTGTGGGGTTAGTGAGGAAAGAAAAAGTTTGCAAAATGATAAGCGGTGAAACTTCAAATTCAGCTTTGAATGTTATAAACAGAAAAAGAAATTTGGATAAAAACACAGACAAAAAGATTCAAGTCAACGAAAGGAAAGTCCAGGTCAATGAGAGACTGTCATAAGTGAATGCTTGAACTGCGGGAGGAAAAGTCACTCCAAAAAGGATTGAAAAGCTCCAAAAGTTGGTGGTGGAGGCCCAGATAAAAAGCTCTCTACTAATATCTCCACAGATGAAATTCAAAGTGACTCTTGTTTTGTCCATAAATAATACTGAATCATAGACAGTGAATTCAGATGTCTCTTTTCATGCTTGCCCCAACAAAGTTGATGTTTAAAATTACACTTAAAGTGATCTAAGGAATGTGTATTTGAGAGATAACAAGACATGCAGTATTATTGGAAATGGTGATATTGATATCAGGTTGTCATATGAATCAGTCCGGAGGCTCGTTGAAGTTAAACAAGTTCTATATTTGAAGAGAAACTTGATTTCTATGAGCTATATTACAACGTCGAGATATATTACTACTTTCACACATGATATTTAAGAAGTTGAAAGTCATGGTTGAGAATGAGATAAACTTGAAGCTAAAGTATCTCAAATCAGATAATGATAGTGAGTATCGTGATCAGACTTTCATGAGATATCGTATTTCAAGGAGAATCAGATATGAGTTCATTGTTCCAAAGGAACCAAAACAAAAATGGTGTTGCAGAACAAATAAATAAAAGCATCACAAAGCGTGTCAAGAGTATGAGGTTGTGCATAAGCTTGCTAAAATAATATTGGGTAATACTGCAGTTTATTTGATCAATCGTGATCCGACAATACTTTTGAATGAGAACTTGCCTGAAGAAGCCTGGAGTGGCAAAGATGTAAATCTATCTTATCTAAAAGTATTTGGTTATTCATGATAGTTTTATGTTGATGTAAACTTGATTCAAAATTTGTCAAGGGCACTTTCATCGAGTATGACTCATATGAATTTGGATACAAATTCTGAGACTATTAGCATATACAATTCATTATGCGCAGGGATATTACTTTCAATAAAATAGAGATGTATAAGGACAAAGATAGAGTTCAAGATTATCATTAGTTATTTTTGAAGAGCCCTCCAAATATATTGAGAGAGAAGAAAATGGTGATCATGAAGATGGAGAAAGTAAAGGTGCTCAATCAAATGAAGCACAAGAATTCCTCAAGACACCTGCTACAGAATTCAGAAGATCCAATAGATTAACACGACTGGCACAGAGGTATTCGCCTTCTTTGTATTATATATAGTTGACTGATAGTGGTAAACTAGAGTGCTATCATGATGCCACTCAAGTTGAAGAATTAAAGGAATAAGAGTTTATCATGGATGACAAGATGCGGTCACTAAGGTCAAACCAAATATGAGATTTGGCAAAATAACCCGATAACAAAAAGTAACAGCACAAAAAGTGGTTATATGTGATAAAAAACAGTCAAATGATAGCAAAAACTATAAAACGAGGCTTGTTATCAAGAGGTTTCAACAAAAGAAAGGAGTGAGCTGCATTGAGATATTTTCTCCTATAGTGAAGATGACAACTATCAGACTTGTGTTGAGTTTGATGGTGGAAGAAGGTTTACATCTAGAGTAGATATATGGGAAGGCAACCTTCCTACATGGTGACTTCGAAGAGAGACTGTATATGGTGCAACCACATGGATATGAAGTTCCAAAAAAGAAGATATATTCTACAGAGCGAAGAAGAGCCTCTATGGGTTGAAACATACACCAAGATAATAGTACATGAGGTTTGATAGATTTATGTCAGACAATGGGTACACAAAGTGTCCGACAAATCATTTTTGCTTTATTAAAGAATTTAATAATTGTTATATTGTGCTTCTGTTATATGTGAATGACATGTTGATTGTAGAAGCATATATAGAGATAATCAAGGACTTGAAAGAGCAATTATCAAGGGAGTTTAAAATAAATTATTTAGTTCCAACAAAAAGAAATCCCCAGTATAAGAATCGACACTAACTGGAGTAAAGGTATTTTTATGTTATCTAAGATAGAATATGCTAAGAATGTTCTGCACTGGTTTAACATGAGTGAGGTAAAACCAGTTTTCTTTAAGCTATATAATGAACAATCGCCTAAGTCTGAAGTAGCACAAGCATAAATAAGAACCTCATATGCCTCAGCAGTTGAAAGTTTTATGTATGAAATCATATGTATAAGGTCAGATATTGCACCTAAAGTAAGAGTGACCAGCAATTACATGAGTAATCCAAGAAAATATAATTGATATGCGGTGAAATGGATTCTCAGATACTTGATATAAACAAGGTACATTAGTTTGGAAATGAAGGGGTTATTTGCATGGATATGTAGATTTAGATCTAGCATGAGATATTCATGGTGGAAAAAGTATATGCTATATTTTAACTTTGGCGAACATAGCAGTGGTTTAAGTTTCTAGGCTGTAAAAGATTGTTGCACTTTCAGCTATAGAAGCTAAGCATATTGTTATCGCTGAGATTAGCAAATAGGTGATTTGGTTGTAGAGCTTTATGATTGATTTGGGCAAGGAGCTAGGGAATAAAAAACTTCATAGTGATAATATGAGTGTCATTCATCTAGCTAAGAACAACTCTTTTCATGTCAGGTCAAAGCACATTCAGCTAGTATCATTTCATTAGTTCAATCTTAGAAAGAGATCGATTATCTTTGGAAAAAATATGCACAACTCGGAATTTTGTAGATATGTTGAACTAAGGTTATTACAATTGAGAAATTGAAGTTATTTTTGGCTTTATTTGGAGTTTAAAAAAATTGAAATTGGAGTTGAGTCATACTACAATACATTACTATAAAAATGAGATAGATTTGGAGGACATGAATTGATTGCAGTCAGTCTCCAAATGAGAGATTTTTATGTGTAGAGTCTGATTGTGCAATGAAGGGACACTGGCATGATGGTGGAGAGGAAGGGCACCCTAACGACTGATTTGGTGCCCCAACTCCTAGGGGGTCCCGGTGCCTGAAGTGGCTTCTAGGCTCCCAAAAAAACTTCCTAAAATAATGAACAGGAAAATGCGACGCCCAAGAAGAGTGCAGTCGTGATCGGATCGTTCTCTGGACCTAAGCGCCTGGAAACCTAGTGCTCGAGACTGATGCTACAGCGCTGGTAACTATTTTTAACAGTTAGGGACTTCAAGTCTTCGACTTCTCTGTAAATTGCGTGATCGTAATGTGGATTTCATGATCTCTTGTGTTGGAAAGAGAGGGAGCGTCCAAAGTATTTTCTTGACTCCAAGAGTGTAGATAGGCTTAAGTGTGGTTTCTTCATTTCTTCATCGTAGATTTCTTTGTATGGTGTGGCTCCGTGGTTTTTTTCCTGTTCTCAATTTTTCCATATTAAATTTCGGTGTTCTTGAATTTTTCTATATTTTCCTTTATGTGCTTATGTTCTAAGTTTAGCTTCAAATCTCTTAAATCGGTGTTTCCGTTGTTTTCATTTTCCAACACAACATACCTGTCCTTATAATTTGTATTAATGGTACTTTATTCATTCACATGACAAATTTAGCCATGCCTTTGTTTTGCATGAATGGAAATCTATTGGCTAGTTATCCACATCAAGTGGTAATAAAACTAAAAGATCCCACGCTATGGTTAGTGACAGGGGAGTAGACACCACAATGTACACGATTATCTTATCGCACAAGCCTTGCAGGCATCCATCACTATAGTAGAATGACATATTTCTAAAAGATACTCGATATATAAGACATACGATACAACATCAGCATAAACATGTGAGGCACTTCAACCTCGATAATTATTGACCCTCGCCTCGACAGACAACAACAATTTGGAGAAAAGACACAATGCAACAAAATTTATGATGATCCCAAATGTTCTCATTCCAATGTTTCCATCTAATGACAATTAAGGTGAAAAATCTTGAAACTAAATATACATGAATTTGAAGAGTGGAGACACAATGAACGAAGGTATGTATGTGCAACACCTCCATCAACACTATCCCTATTTTAGCATGAGTACAAGCTTAAGTTCGATATTCCATGTTTAATTGGTAATATGCATATCAAAGAATGCCTTGATTAGATTTAGTCAGTGGCAACCTTTTTTGATTATTAAGAAATTTCTGAGGAAAGCATGGGAAAGTAGTAGCACATAAACTTAAAAGGAGTGGTTGCCGCCTAGTGAGAAAAATTTCAACACATCTATGGGGAGAGGGAACGCGTTCTATTAGTTATTGGCCAAGAATGCACAAATCACTAAAGCATTAATTACTCCCTATTGACTGCAACCAAATATTGCATGACCAAAAACAACAATGTCAACAAGGAGGCCAACTATTCAATCAATATATAGAGTATTCTTATTGATTGACTGCTTGAGTAGATCTTCACAAACAGAAGCAGCATCAAATTGCACGGTATCTTGGTAATGTCAAGGACTTTCCATGAGATCAACTCATTTTACACTCCATTTGGTGGCTATATGAAGTTTTCAATCTCACCGACAAGGCTAAGAGTAATAATTCTAAGTAGACTAGCAATTCTCTCCCCACTAAAGACAAAGCTCAACTAACTTCAAACCAATTATCCTTCCTCTTCATGGCCTCTCCATCAACAAACCACACAAAACATAACCATAACAAATGACAGAGGAGACCTCCGAGACAATCAACCAAAATAGACCCTTATGTTCATCCTATAACCACCATAACTCTATCAATGTAGCCAAGTGGGACAAAAATCAAATGAGTTTATTCAATAGAAATCATTAACAGTGTGGGTTACAAGGAGGTTGAGGATGAGATGCAGGTTCCAAGGACAAAGGTGATGACGAAGATGCCAAATTCAGTATTGGGGAAGAGAGTAAACAAGCCATTTGTATAATCGAATGTCTTTTGATAGCAAAGCATTAAGAGTCAACCCAATGGCATCCTTTTTTTGTAATTGTTGCAGTGTTACAAAAGGTGTGTAATGTCATTATCAGCAACAGAAGTTATGAGAACGTACTCTCAAAAGCATTAGTGACTACTCTTCAATTACAAACCTATGCGCATTCTCACCCCTACAAAATTGGTTGAATCAAGAAAAGAAATGAAGCATGAATTAACAAAGATTTGTTAATTCCACTTCCCACTAGAGAATTTTGTCAAGATGAAGTTTATATGTGATGCCGTGGAAATAGACACATGTCATAATTTCGTAGGTCGACCATGGCAATAGGAGGAAGTGCTTGTCATAGTGGGTAGCACCTACAATTTTTGGTGGCATGATAAGAAAATGTTTTTGTTAACTGTCATTATGAAAGCTGACCAACCACAACTCCTACAATACACAATGTTCTGAAAGTGAAATTTTGTGTCTAATTGGGGTAGCATGGTGCTGTCCCTAGTGGCAAATGCCTTCTTACCAATGACTGAACCTATTCCTCTAGAAATCGATGCACTCCTCAAACAATTCCCATCAGTACACTATGCCTATTTAAACAATCACCACTCATCAGATGCGTCCAACATAAAGTTGAAATCATTCTAAAACTCCATCTTGCTAAATATACTGCATTATTTTATGGGTCCGAAAGAACATGAGGCTCTATGAAATATTATTGATGACCATCCTGATAAGTAGTTGATTCAAGTAAATTGAGTTGTGTTGGTGCGCTTAGTCCCTTAGAAAATGGGACTAGATGAATCCATGTAGCCAGTCAAACTATCAACAAGATAAAAATTAAATACAGATTTTCGATACCGCATCTTGAAGACAAGTTTGACAAGTTAAAAGGCTCTCAGACCTACTTGAAATTTGATTTGAATAGTGGCTGCCACCAAGCCCATGTTCACCCGAACAACGAGTGGAAGGCGACATTAAAAACATAGGATGGCCTTTTTAAGTGTCAAGTGATGCTATTTGGACATAATGCTTCAAGTACTTTCATAAGACTTGAAGCCTCTCAACTGCCTATGTATTAGTCTACATTTATGATATTTTAAAATAAAGAGAATCTAAAGAAGAACATTTTGCTCATCTGAAACAAGTACCATACATCTTGGAACAAAATCAGCGTGTAATAAATATGAAGAAATGTACCTTCCTTACCATAGAAGTGTTGTTGCTCAGGTAGCCTATCACCAACTATCTTAAAAAGGAAAAGTTCAATAGAAGAGTTGAACAAGATGTTAGTTTCAATTTCCTAAAATAAAAACTTAGTTAGAACCCAGTGCTCTCTCCTTCAATTTTTGATTTCATCTTTAAAGTAGATATGGACACGCGTGAATGGCCTTGGTTTGATGGTTATTCAAGAAGGTGAATTTCTTGAATTCTTCAATGAAAATCTTAATGAGCCAAGGAAAAAATGGACATATGAATTCACTATATGTACAACCTAGGTAGCATTATCTTGTACCGGTCACACACACACACACAATGCACTATATGTACAACATCGGGAGCATTATCTTGTACTTGTTACACATCCGCGCGCTCACACACACACACAAATACACACAATCCACTATATGTACAACATTGGGAGCCTTATCTTGTACTTGTCACACACACACACACACAATGCCCTATATGTACAATATTGGGAGCATTATCTTGTACCTGTGACACACACACACACACACACAATGCACTATATGCACAACATTGGGAGCATTATCTTGTACCTGTTGCGCGCGAGCACAAACACACACACATACAGACAGATAGACAGAGACATACACACATACATACATAAATACATACATGCATACATTTTCTTTTTGAAACGCTCGAGGGCTAATTTTATTGAAATAGAAAAGGTACATAAAGGTTGTATGAGAGGACCCAATAAAGACGTCTTACTCATACGATACACAGACACTAACATCCTAAAAAAGATAAAACATAGATAAAACTCTAAAATTCATAACTCGCAGAAAACCAGTTGCTAGTGACGAACCAGCTTGGTCCTGCCTCTACCTCTGGTTCTAGGAACGGAGCCAGCTAACAAATTGCTGAGTGTCGTGCTATTACCCAAAGTTACTAAAGTATCATCCATTAAGCTCTCAAGCTGGGGTGTGCCTCCATTCTTCTTTTTCTTCCTATATGTGTATACCTGTCATTCCTCATTCGAAGACTGACTCTTCTGGTCAGTGTGATCAACAGATTGTCCAGCATGTAGAAGAGGATAAGCCCCTAGCTCCTGATTAGCAGAACAACGTTCTCATTATGAAGAGATGGTAAATTTGTCTCCTCAACACCTGATGCTTCCTGAGGTTGTGGAGCTGCGACACTATCCTGATTATCGGACCGAGGAATATCCTTTGAAGGTAAGGATCTTGCAGTATTGTTTTCAACAGTGATAGAGACTGTAGGATGCCCAAGTGAACCACCTGCCAATACATCAGTCGGAAGAACAGAAACAGTATTGTCTTCGGTAGTGGGAGGGAGATGTGGCATCATGTCAACCGGTGTTTCAAAAGTCTGTGGAATGCACTCGGGGGCAGAAGAGGGACAGGTATGAAGTGGGGGCAGATCCAGTAGCATTTTTACATGGAGGTTTTAGATTTGGATGCAAATGATAACATTGAGAAAGAGAGTGTCCAAACATCCGGTAGTGAGTGCAATAAAGAGGTATTTGTTCAAGTTCTGCTTGCTGCCAAAATCCCTGATGTTGTGTGTCAATCCATATCTCTCCTAAAAAAGGTAAAATAATATCCCGTTCTATCAAAATTATGGCTTCAGAAGGCCGAGTCAGATTCACTGTAGGCATCTCAGTTTTGAGAGGTTTACTGTATACCATCGCTAAAGCGAAGAGGAGCTCTTGATCGTAAATGTGGACCTTCAAACCTGGGAAGTGCAGCCAAACAGGAATGATAGGAGGTTCAGTACGAGGGTCAAAATCCACAGTCCATTTTAAAACCTTCACACCTGGTTGTCTATTCGAAGGAGTCTTCTCGCAAACAAATGAGCGTAGTCTGCATCATTTGATAATTGAATGAGAATGTGCCGACCATCTGCATCATTTGATAATTGAATGAGAACGTGTCGACCATCCAATTTACTAATTTTCCAACCCCCTTTCAGCTTCATTTGCTCAAAATCCTTTCGAATTAGCTCAAGTTTAGAGTTTCCATAAAGAAAAGTTTCCATAAAGAAATCCATAAAGAAACTTACCTACTAAGAACAGTCGGCAGGACGCAGCTAGGGTGGAGATCTCGGCCTCTGTGAAAAAGATTGCAGGTTTGTCATTTTTACGGGATACTTTTTTGAGAAATCCGATTTCGACGCCAAGAGCAAAAGTATCGTGGCAACTTTGCGAAAACATATTCGAAAGAGGGGCAGGAGCGGGGTTACCATAAACATACATAAACAGACATACATACATACATACATACATACATGCATGCATGCATCTCTCTCTCTCACACACACACAAAATGCACTATATGTATAACATTGGGAGCATTATTTTGTACTTGTTACACACACACACACATACAATGCACTATATGTACAACATTGGGAGCATTATCTTGTACCTGTTACACACACACACACACACACACATACAGAGACACACACACACATACATATATAAATACATACATGCATACATAAATAGACAGACAAATAGATATACATGCATGCATGCATGCATACAAGCATACATACATCCATACATGCATGCATAACATACATACATACATCCATACATACATACATGCATACATGCATACATACATCCATACATACATACATAACAGACATACATGCATAACATACATACATGCATACATACATACATCCATACATACATGCATAACATACATACATACATGGATACATACATGCATACATACATCCATACATACATCCATGCATAACATACAAACATACATACATACATCCATGCATAACATACATACATACAGACATACATCACATACAAACATACATCACATACAGACATACACACATACACACATACATACACACACACATAGCATAACATACATACATCCATACATACATCCATGCATGTAACATACATCACACACACACATTTTTAAGTTATTTCTTAAACATAATGGCGATTTCGGTCGAGAGCTAGGGCTTCAGATGGAGATTTCGGTCACAATTAATTCTACGCTCGAAGGAGAGGACCTCACATCGTCGACTCTCGCTCCGTCGTCGTCTGGAGTCTGCGTCGGTGTCAGCGTCGTCTCTCGCGCTTTCTGCGTCCCGACTTCGACGCTGCCGTCTTTTGTCGCAGTTGCTGCGACTGCGCCCGACAGCTACGCCCGAAGCTGCTTTCTTCTTCTGTTGCGACTGCGTCCCATCTCTCGTCGCAGTTTCATCTCTCGCCCGACAGTTAGGTTTTCGAAGTTGCTTTCTTCTGCTGCGACTGCGCCGACAGCTCCTCTCTTTGTCGACTCCTTATGTCAGCAACCTCTCTGTAGCTTAATGCAGACAGCTCTCCTTGCTCTGATGACGCTTCCTTCTTTTTTGGTTGAGCCGAACAAAATCTCATTTGCCCACGTGGTGAGTAACCCTCAGGTGGAGTCCGCAGTGGTATTCCCCTCATGCTATAAGAAATGTCGCGAGTGTTCAGATGTTTGCCCTTTTGTTAAAAAGGGAAGTAGAGAAGGTGGAAAAACAACAATCTTTTTCTCTGAATCAGAAATTTCTACCCTGATGGAAAAATTCAAGTTTGCCCTTATTGAAAAATTTCAGTGGGGACACCCTCGTATGAATGTTATCAGAAAGAGTGTCATAAAGAGTGTTGATGATCTTAAGCTAGCAGGCAAGTGAAAAGTGAGACTCATGGATGGAGACATGTGCTGATCCAACTAATAATGGCTGAAGACTACACCAAAATTTTCTCTAATAAATATCATAATATTGCAGGCAAATCAATGAAGTTACTCAAGTGGTCTCCCGATTTCGACCCAAATCATGAAACTCTCACTGTATCGGTATGATTTAGTTTACCTGGTCTCAAGCTGTACTTTTTTTCACCATAAGGTTTTCTATTCTATTGGGGTCATCCTTGGGGATCCTTTAAGTTAGCTCTGCCTACTTTCAACCTAACCAGACCCTCGGTGGCCAGAATACCTGTTGAAAGGGATATTACTTTACCTGATGTTACTGAAGTCTGGCTGGGACAACCCATAATGGTTATTGACAACAAATCGTCATGGAGCACAGACCCTCATATTGTACCCACTGTAAGATGTTTGGTCATGTTCTAGATAAATGCCATAAGTTTCATCTAAATTTGAAATCTAAAGTTCAAGTGAATAAGGATGGGTCTAACCCCACTGCTCTGGACATTTTAGTTCCACCAGGAGAGGATACTACCAGACAGGACGTGTCTGTTGCCCCTGAGGACCCCCCCACCCCCATGTTGGCACCTTCAAAAACCATAGTAGAAAAAAATACTAATGGACTATTAGCTACAAATGATAGTGTTCAGACTGTTAATCAGGAGAGCCTCGTAGCTCCCGTAGCTCCACTTCTTCGGGAAGTATCCGGTATAGAGGCAACTCATACTTCACAAATACTAGAACTTATTGTGGGTACTACAGTTGGTATTCCTTCTGCTTCAGCTCCATCAGCATGATTCATCAGACTGATTCTTTGG
Organism: Phalaenopsis equestris; assembly: GCF_001263595.1. Lineage (NCBI taxonomy): Eukaryota > Viridiplantae > Streptophyta > Magnoliopsida > Asparagales > Orchidaceae > Phalaenopsis > Phalaenopsis equestris. Next base: position 29,186 of record NW_018165603.1, on the reverse strand, counting down.
AAGAGGAATGGCATGTCTATTCCAGGAGGAAGAAGAAGAATGTAGGCTGACTCCAGCTCGGGAACATATTGGATGATACATTGGTTACTACTGATAATGACAATCATCTTACCAGCTTATTAGCTTGTTTCTTCCCTAGTACTAGAGGCAGAGGCAAGACCAAATTGGGTCGCTCTCTAGCCACCTGATACTATGTATTTCGGCACTGTTAGACTTTTTATTTAAGTATCTAATATATTTTTCTTATTTTTTCTAGTTTTGGAATCATTTGTGGTTTTGTGTGAGCAGAGTGTCATGTTTGGGCCCTCCTACACATTGTATCTGTATATTTCTTTCTATTTAATATATTGGTCTTTTTGGGCTTTCAAAATATATATATATA
>NW_018165603.1:15123-28771 GCF_001263595.1 Phalaenopsis equestris | reverse complement strand
TATATATATATATATATATATATATATATATAAACATATATTGTGAATGCATGCTCGCTAGGCTCTTTCCTTGTAAACATTCACAATGTGATGATACATCATATCTATCATTTGAAAAAAGCCATTGACGCCTTAGGCTGCAAGGCCATGTTACCTGTCACTTGGCAAGAAGAGCTTGTGAGCATTGGCAGCAACAAAATGCTACGCCAATGATTAAAACTTTGACAATTTTGGGGACTGGACTCAGCATTTGGAGAATTCACCATATAACAAGGTTTCATGTTCACCTCCCACAAACTTATATTCATGAATATGCTATTCCAGATTTACATGAGGATAGGTTGGCTGCTTATATCAGTCAATATAAGATCATCACCATCATCAAAGTTTTTTTTTTTTTTTGGTCACCAAAATGATGTGATATTATCATATTTGCACAGCAATGCAGTATTTATCAATTAGTATGGATTTCATGCAAGACCTACCTATGACATAAAAAGAAAAAATCAGTCTTCATAGTCATCAACAAATTTTCAAAAATGACTCATTGTATCCAATGTAGAAAGATAACCAACATGGTTAACACTGCAATTTTTTTTTCAAGAAATCGTTCAGCATCACTAGGTGCTTAATACTATTGTGTACAATTGAGATAAGAAATTTGCATGCCACTTTGGGTGAGTGTTATTGAAAAAAATTGATACAAGTCTAACACTAATCAGTGCTATCACCTGCATACTGATGGGAAAATGAAAGTTGTGAATCCAACTACCTAAAACACAAAAGTAGGTGACCAGACAAAATCCTGGGATCAATCCGTAGAACAAGTTGAATTAGATGTCAATAAAATGGTTTATATAAGTCACGACAAAGTCTCGCATTTCCATTATGTATATTAAGGTGTCAAATGCTATGGTTGATCTCATGCAGCTTGCCCCAAGCAGAACATATCACGAGGTGGAGGAAATAGCTAAGCACATTATCAAGGCGCGAAGAAAAAAAAATGCAGAAGTTCAATGCTAAATACTCAATGATTACAAATTGTCCAGAATGCTACAAGTTATTTAAGGAAGGTAATTTTGTTATGGTTCACTTGAACAAACATTAGTGCCATGCAGTAATGAATCACAAGCTACCAACTAAAAAAATTGGTCATCAACGTTCACCAACAACGCCTACATTATTGATGTATAAAACTGCCCGAGGATTTCAATATCATTTCACGTTCACCAATGGTTCACTTGAAAAAACATTGGTGCCATGCAGTAATGAATCACGAGCTACCAACTAAAAAAATTGGTCATCAACGTTCACCAACAACGCCTACATTATTGATGTATAAAACTACCCGAGGATTTCAATATCATTTAATGTTAAAAGCATTTTTTAATAACATCCAACAGATGCTGTCGCTATTGTTGAACCGCACCTCGAAGTAGAGTTCCTCTGAAGATGGGGAGAATTGAAGTAGGCACCATACGACACCATTACAAATTGATGCAGCAAATACACCCCACCATTGCCACCTCCATGTCTCCAATTAATTGTTTTTTACGGTCTATTTTAAAATATTATCCCCTTTTATTTATTTGTCCTTTCATTTATATAGTAATGATATCTTAGCTATTCATAAGACAGAGTTGGTGAACTTTTGATTTCATATTAAAGAAGAAATATTTTGGATAAAATTAAATAGTTTACCATGATTTTTTTCCAAGAAATCTCCTATAATCTCTGTTCTTCCTAAAGCTTTTGTAAAGAGCACCTCTTCTTCACTTCAACTCTCAATGTTAGTCCACTACATGCATCACAACTCTCCTCTCTCTCTATTGCTTCTTGCTATGGGATCTATCAAACTATTGATTTCCCCCCATTTTATAGTTGCATCATGAAGTGGCAAATGCAAAGGATTCAGCGTAAACGGAGATTTAGTTTGTTAGCAACCATTTTGAAAAAATAAGCATAAATGCAGATTGAGTTGGTCGCCATCAATCTTTAAAAATCAAATATGAATAGACCTTTGAGTTTGGTAGCCATGGAGCATGAAAATAAAAACCAAAACATATCCAAAATACTACATGGAATTTATACCTCATATTTAATACCAGAAATGTATTGATAAGGTTCCTTGGTGTATGCTTTTTGCTTACGATAAGGTTCCAAGAGATATCCTTTGGAGAGCTCTCGAGAAGAAATGTGTTGATATGACTTATATTCAAGTCATTAAAGATATGTATACTAGAGCTGTTACTTGTGTTCAAACTGAACGAGGATTGACAAAATATTTTCTTATTTCTGTTGGTTTACATCAGGGATCGACTTTAAGCCCATATCTTTTTGCTTTAGTTATGGATGGTCTTACTGGACATCTACAAGAGGATGTACCTTGGTGTATGCTTTTTGCTGATGATATTCTTCTCGTGGATAAAACGAGAGAAAAAGCCCAGGAAAAACTTGAATTATGGAGGTCTACATTGGAGTCTAAAGGCCTTCGTTTAAGTAGAACTAAAACTGAATACATGGAATGTAATTTTAGTAGTAATAGCTCTAGTGACAGAAGTGTGACTTTGGGTGATCAAATTATTAAAAGGTGTGAACGATTTAGATATCTTGGGTCCGTTGTCCAAAGCGATGGTGATATAGATGGGGATGTTAATAGTAGAATTCAAGTTGGTTGGTTGAAGTGGAGGAATGCTTCGGGCCTTTTGTGTGATAGAAAAGTACCGCTAAGACTGAAAGGAAAATTTTATAAGACGGTGGTGAGATCTGCAATGCTCTATGGCGTTGAATGTTGGCCTTTAAAAGCGAAGCATAATAATAAGTTAAGTGTTGCCGAGATGAGAATGATTAGGTGGATGAGTGGCTTTACACTTAGAGACAAAATGCGGAATGAATATATTCGTGATAGGGTTGGTGTAGCTCCTGTGACAGACAAAATTAGAGAAAGTCGTCTTAGATGGTTTGGTCATATTAAACGTCGACCATTAGATGATCCGATTAGGAGAGTAGATGTTTTAAATTCGACTTGTGTTAAGAAAGGCAGAGGTAGACCTAGGAAGACTTGGGCTTATTGTATTAAAAATGATCTTAATTTACTAGAACTAAATGAAAATATGACACTAAATAGGACGCAATGGAGAAAAAGGATTCATGTAGCCGACCCCACGTAGTGGGATTAAGGCTTTGTTGTTGTTGTTGTTGTTGTTGATTTAATACCAGAAATCTTAATGAATAAGGTGGGGCTTCTAAAAGAATGCTGATAATAGTATATCAATCTTTCCATTCTTCGATATTTTCCAAATTTATTACAAACTAAACAGGACCCCTTGTTCTTTCATAATTTAACTATTTTAACTGTCGCAAAAAAAAAACTTTAAATCTGCTGTATTTCAAAAAAACTACATAAATTTCTATATGACAAGCATGTGGGCATATACTTCCTCAAAAATATCCTGAGCCAACTTTGTTCCGTTTTTCGCATGCAGATCATATATTGTTACACAGTTCACGCAAGTGATAACAAATTTCAGTTCCTTTAACTATTAAAAATTAATGAATTTAGACTCGTAGCGACAACATTAACAGACTCATGCATTCAGCCCAAAACTTTTGTTCTTCTTTCAAGGATAGCATCAATCGCTGCTCAAGTTTCATGATTAAGAAAATCAAATGTATGTTATGCAGACATCGTTTCGCAAGCCTCTTTCTTTATCTAAATCATCCTAACGAAAATAAAAACAAAACAGAGACAACGCCCATGCTCAGATTCAAGCAAATTAGCCCGACGGAACCCTGCCCATCTAATCTCTGAACAATTCTATCGCATCTCCCACATCTGTTCTACTAATACATACTACCGCATCCTATCCCGATGTCACCAATTCTCGTTCTATTGAAGTAAAATTATGCAAAAAAAAAAAAAAAAAAAATCCTATTGAAGATATGACCTGATTGGGGGTAAGAATTCCAAGATTTTTTTGAAGGCCTGGGACCTCCGCAGCCCAATTGTCGCCTCCGATGCTCAACTCCGACAAGCTTCCCACCACAGAAGACATTTTCTGTCGCCGTGCACCGTCTTCGGTGCAGTGCCGAAGATATAGATTAACGGAGACGGAAGAGATGTATGTATGCGCGGCAAGAGAGCTGGAGGATCCCGAAACGATACAAACACATAAACTTTTGATTAGGTACTTATTAGGAAGATCGAAATCAACATATTTGGCCGACAAATTTGTCCGTTAACTCCAGCGAAATTACAAGATCCGCCTTTAACGTTCGGATACCCTCCAAATGTGTCCCGAATTCGAAGATCTAGCTTGCTGGTCAACAAAACTATGGTGACGCGCAGCGAGCGTAGGCTGTCGCTGGTCGTTGGCAACCCATGGCCGGTAATGGCAAGTTATGGTAGTATTTATTTTTAAAATATTAAAAATAGGCCAAATTATAGAAAGGAGCTGATTTTATAAAAAAAAAATTGTTTCATTAATAAATCTTATAATATTATTTAGGTTCTTTGATATTTTTCAAAAATTAATAAGGGATGTGCTCCTTTTTTTATTTTATTATATATAATATATTAAATATTATTATTTATTCTATACATTAAAAAAATATAAAAATTAATTTCAACATTAATTAACAAATTGTAATTTATTTTTAATTGATTAAAAAAATAAAATTGAATAATTTAAATAAACTAAGAAAATTTGAAATTTGTACCATTTACTTCATATTGAAATATTTGCAAATTGAAACAAATTAAATTAGTTAAAAAAATTGAACAAATTAAATCAACTAATATAATATTTATAAAAAAATTATCATTTTCTACGTCGGGGTGGAATATCGTCTGAGCTCGGTATATATTGAGATGGTGATCGCAATGATCGATGACGCAATTGATGTTCTTAAAGTTCTTCAATATAATCGATTTTTGTTGTGTAATTTGTAGCATCTCACGTCAATCATTTCTTACATCAGAAGTAGGTGTAGACATGAAATGTTCTGAAAATTTAGGTCCAAGTCTCCACCATTAGTTGTTGTCCACTGTGGGTCAAATGATGGAACCTCATATGCTGAGGGTACTGCATATTCGGAGGGTCCTACATGGATAGATGGTTCTGCATAGTTGGATGGTCCTACATAACTGGAGGGCCCCTCAAATACTAATTGGTCAGGATAAGCAAATTTCTCTGGATATTAGTGTTCTAGTGTTTCTTGAAACAAAAATCTTTGTGTTCTGCTAACTGAAGATCTTGTTGGAGTGTTTGTTGTTGATTGTCATGCAACAAAAGAAAACGATCGACATGAAGTGTCAAAGGTTGATCTTCGGGAATCTTGCGGTCTGACATTTATGCTACAAGACGGCCTTGCTTCGAAATCATTTTACTTAGCTGATCAAATGTCATTTAATCTTTGTGTATTGATTCTTCGACTCTACGTGATAGCTCCAGAATCTCGTAATAACCTTGTTTCATGGAACTAACACTTGCTGCACGATCCCCTTCAAACCTTATTGTGATGTTCTTGCTATGAATAAAGTGATGCAGCCGCATAATTGTTAATTTTATATTATTATTATGTATTATAATAAAAAAATTAGTAGTTGTTATTAAAGAACGCAAATGCTTACCATGATCCTTTCCCTGGTGATTGTGCATAATAGGTATCAGGAAGCTAAGTTGGAGGCTTCGATAGGTAGAGCGACGTCCACGACTGATACCACTACAAATATTGATATAATTCTTCCTCTCCATCTCCTTTTGGTGAGTTCATTGATATAATAAATGTTCGACAATTATTCCACAACTCGATATATTTACTGTGATATTGCTCCCACTCAATTCCTACTTTACCTCGCTTATCGACTATCTGAAAATCATGTTCGATGGGTTTAATGGTTCTAGACTGGAAACTTGAAAGCTGACGCATAACACGATCTGGAATGTGTCGTTTGACTCGCTTCCAGTTTATCAATGGAACATGTGCAGTCCAAATGTCTATGCTTTCAAAACAAATATTATTTAATAACATTGTATTTACATCTAAGTATGGTGTCCAGATAACTTGCGTATGTAATTATAAATTAAATTTAGCTAACATATAATGTTAAGACAAGATTATGAGATTAATTTAAAAATGTGTTATACCTGACTCTATCTGAGTTCATCAAGTTCATCTTCATATATCAGAATATTTAGTATCGAAACATCTCATACCCACTCTTCATTCCACCTACATTGTATTTATATAAATGAGTTTGGTGTAATTAAATAAATTAGTGTGTCTAGCTGTAAATTGAGAACATAATGGTAAATAATCTATTAAGTTGTTAATTTTATATTTGAATCCGAGGGATTTGTTCGTTAATTCTTGAGAAATTGGAACTTGAAAAGTTGATAGACCAACAAGTAAATGCTCTCATGCCTATGTTTGAAGCAAGTGCAAACATCCACTGATCGTGGCACGAGAAGGATTGATAACTAAATTCAATTCTCTATAGAATTATGTTAGGATTACACCATCCAAAAAATATTGTCTAATATCATCCAAATCTTCCAATAATGGTAAATCTTCTATGCGTACATGTGATTTGGATGTATATATAACTAGGAAACATCCGATCATGAATAAAACGTATGCCCTGACAAAAATTTACTTTGTGGCAAATCCAACTAAGAATCCCTATAGAACCGTTGGTGGAGCCAACGCAATGGCACCATGGCCTATGTATGTTACCATCCCATATAGAATATTTTGATGTAATGTTATGGTCTATGGGAGGGAGATATGCAACATCATCTCTTGGATGGTCACTCAACAGGTCATCGCAACATGTCGGCTAACTTGGCTAGCGTAACCCCGGGCCAACAACATTAGGCCCCACAAAGGAGTTTTGAACTATCTTTATGTTGAGGGAATATTTGTATGTCTTATAGAGTTACAATCATCTCACCTGATAGATATGTATTATGTATAAGTAAAAAAATTAAAATTATTACACTTATATATAAATGCAAAACTAAATTAATCTTACCGACAAACAAATGAAATGAATTGGTCACGAGACATTACCTCTCGAATAGTAAAATCATAAAATTGTGGTCTGGTTTGATGCAGCTTAAGTGTCCGATGCATTTGAATCCTATAATTTTGATTGAATAGAGGAATCATGGGCAGTCTTGCCATTCTCTTAACACTAGTGTTTGACTCACAGCTTCTAAAATGTTATCCTGTAAAATTTAAATTAAATTAGTTTTGATATTTATTTCATATGAAATTAACTAATACGAAAAATAATTTATGAATTACATTATCAATTGTTAGTTGCACGATGTGCTTCACTCAATGATGCAATACTTGAAGGTAAGAATGCTTGTTTCGAAGTAGAACTTTTAGCATGGTGGTAGTGGCCAGCCGAACCTGCTGCCTTGGTCATCTCTATTGAAGTAATTATAGTATTAATAAATAGAAAGACAAATGTTTTCTACAAAAAAATAATTACATTAAAGTAGTATAAACTTAAAATTTATGTTAATTACAGTATGTTGCTCTAATTTGCTAGTGCTTAGATTATAGGGACATGTTGCTCAATTATGTCACATATTTATTACAAAAATTACACATTTTTGTGCTTTTGCTTCTTGTCTCGTCCATTGTGTTTTTTATTCTAATTGTCCTTGGAAGACCATATCTTCCTCTAAATAAAGGGGGAAACATACCTTTTTGTTGATTGAACAGTGGTCACCACTCTTTCACAGATATCATATGAAATAATGTTTTGTGTTATGATAGAAATCTAACATGAAATATTTTGAAACGAAAGTTGTGTAATGCGATTGTCTAGCACACAATGCCACAATCACATGTATACATGACATGTGATAAATTTGTGGCTTATTGCATATGCATAAACAGTTTTCCTGAAGAAAGAATGTCAACCTGAAATTCCCGACAAGCCATATCAAATACTTGATATTCAAGATTATTTATACAAGTCGGTTGGGGAAACTAATGGGCCTTGCACTCAGTTCTTTGTAGAGTTGACATTGTGTGCGAAATAAGGTTAAAGCTCCCAACTTCAATCCATTATGACACATTGTTTGATCATTTTAAAAATAAAGCAACCAAATTATAATATATAAAACATATGAAGCCCTGAATCAGGAGTCCTCATTCACATCTCAAACCCCGTTGAAATATTCTAATGGATAAACCCCGTTGAAATATCCTGATGCATTTGTGATCATTGTACCAAATTGGGGTCCACCATGGTGTGTTAAATCTCATTTTGTGATATCTTTCTCAATTAAGCAATCATAGGCCTCCTTAATTTGTAATATCTTTCATGCACCTATTAAAATTTATGAGATCATCAGTATTTCCTGCCCAATACATTTGATCACAGACACTGTCGACATCCCCCACTGTAAGATGACTTAATGCCTTCTTAAAATTTTCTTGTAAGTGAAGCAAACAATAAAGCAATGTCGATATGCAGCCAATGGGAAAATCTCTCTACAGCCACAAACTAAAGCCGCTTGTTTGTCTGATATAATACACATATCTTGACTGGTCTGGACAACTTTTAGAAGAGCATAGAGTTGTTGCAGAAACTATACCCACAACTCAGTATTCTCGAACTCGATAACAACAAATGCAAGTGGAAAGAGTCCGCCATTTCCATCAATTTGTACTACAACCAATAGAGTCCCTTTATACTTTCCTAGAAGGAACATTCCGTCTATACTAAATGCAGGTCGACAAAATCTCCACCCACATATACTTAGGCCAAATGACCAGAAGATACTTGTGGAAGTGGGTAATATTTTTAACTTCAATTTTATATGTTATGCCTCTAATTGCGCTGTGTAATGCTTCAATTAATCAAAATAAGGAGCAATAAGCCTCCTAAAAACTACAAGAATTGATTTTATTGCTTTACTACGTGTGTCCCATGCTTTGATGTAACTAACACGGACATTAAATTTATTTCCTTGGGTTTTAGGTCTAATTATTGCCTTGAAACTGAACTGATGTAATGTCATATGAGCTTTGAAGTACAATTTCAGTGTTCAGTTAACATTATTGGACGGTTACATATATGTGCTAGCCCAATTACTGATATTTTCCATGCACCTTCCAATCGCTGAATTGACATTTACTTGAACATAATTTAAATTATTTTAATTAAAATGATAAAAAAAGAGGTACAATATAAATGCTAATTATTTTGGTATATGTAAGTAAGAAAAAAAAATGATTCATGACTATAAGAACTTCCAAGTGATGACTAGAGTACAAAGACCGCTTACGTCTCAAGCTCTTTTTAGGCAGTTTAGGTCTTTTTGACAAAGTTGTTTATAGTTTCAAAAGCAGTAAATTTCATATATAAATAACCTTAGCCTAAGGATGATTCTATTGTGTTCTCGTAATAAAAGGTATTGCACGATAAAAATAAACATAAATAAACTGCATTGAGCTTTCATTAAACTTCGTGTATAAAACTAAATTGTTTGTACCTTGCTAACAATGATGTGCAAGACACGATTCTGACGACAAGCTTTGTAATTCGACACAGTAGAAATAATTTATAATAGTTTTGGGCAGTATTTCAAAGCGTTGTTAATAAATCAAATGAATTACGAACAACATTTCGACATATCATAATAATTAAAAAAATTAAGAAATTTGAGAGCATCATAATGACGTGAGACAAAAATTGATTAGAAAAAAATTGCAGAATTTCAACATATCGTATATAATTTAAAACAATAATCTGCATTATAACAACATAGTAAAAAAATTAATGATGTGGATCAAAAAAAAAAAAAAAAAAAGATAGCATTTCAATATTTCTTAAATAATTTTAAAAAAAGAGCAGCATAATATTAAAAAAAAGAGCACCATAGCAGTATTATATCTAATTGGTCTAGAAAGGGTAATTTTTTACTGCTAGAAGGCCTTGAAAGTGCTATCTTAAATTCTAGAATGAAGTGGATGAAAAGCTTCTTTCTATCCTTCAAAATATTTAATAGCTGTAGATTTCCCAAAAAACTAATGATACTCTCTCTTCAGCATGCTAATGTTCTTCTTTGCATGGTGAAAGCTCTTTATTTTTTCCTTGTACAAATAGTTAAGCTCCCACTAATCAAGTTTAGGAGGATATATTTTGTTACATGCAAGCAGCACAAGTAGAGAGTGAAATTTTAGCCATATTAGATACAAGAGACTTCACCTGAATAAAAATAAATAAGTAAATAGAAGAGAGATAGATATGTTTTTTGTATCTAACCTGGTTAGACTTAATAGCTTCTATGTGTAGTGATTTTTAAATTATAGAGATTCTTTATTAAAAATTAGGGAGACCATGTATTTAATAAGTTGTAAGATATCACAACTCATTAGCATTCATTTTGTAGGTCAATATAACATTAGCCAACAAGGCCTTGAAAGTGTTATCATTTCATGTAAAAAAATTTTCTAGAATGACTTCATAAACTCATTTAGGACAAGTGTTTATGAAACTTCAGTGGTAGCAATGTTAATCATTTTATAAGTGTTTATGAAAGTTTTAAAATAACCACATTAACATTAATTTTTCAATCTATTCTAATGAATTTCAACAACAATTTTGCCAGCATTAAAAATATGTGCTATATATTGCAGCAATTTAAATCACTACTATTGTTAGTAGTGAATTAAATTGCTATGAATATAAAAGTATATAAGCAATTTAGATTGCTATTTTTATTTCAGATTAATAATGATTTAAGCTGCTTCTAATATTTTATATTTGTAGAACTTTAAATTTTTATAACTCTTTCATATTAGAATTAATTAAAATCATTAGTAATAAAAATTTAATTCATAAATAAATGTCATATATATATATATATATATATATATATATATATATATCAAAAATATATATTGCATAATTCTATTGATGTAAACATACATGTTACGTCCTTAAAAAATCATATTGATCCGTACGAATCTCAAACCACATTTTTGATTGAAAGCTTCAGAATTCAAATTTATAAGCACCTGCACTTTGATTTATGATCAAGCAAATGCTCTCAGGGAGAAACTAAATGACATAAAAAATGATTCAGCCGAGTCCAAGTGAGCCAAAGTCATGTGCTTAAAGCATAATTGGAAGCTTTGAAATATAATTTTGTTGGACCAAATGATATCTAAATCTAACAAGTTTATTGTCAAATCGAGCTTCACGATGACTGAATCTAATGAGCCCAATATCACTTAATTCTAGCATCATTAATGCACTTAAATGCTTATAAAACACCATTCAACAAAATGAATCACTCTGGCTTGTTTGATGGAGTTTCCCACATTCATACAATATTTATAGAGGATGCCATTCAAAAAATCTATAAATAGACCACCACTCTTTTCATTAAAGGGGACTAGACTTGAAAGAGAAAGCTGAAGGAGCTCAAGCTCCACTACCAGCTACCACTAGTACCTCTGGCGCCAGACCATTATCATCTGATCAACATCACCACCGAACCGCCGCTGCTTGGTCACCACCATTGACGTTCTTGAATCACCACCTTCTAGTCATCACCTTTGGCCGACCGTCGGTGCCCAAACACCCCCGTCATCATCGTCAGATCACCACCATCTAGCCTTTGCCACCGCTATCACTAGAACACCATTGTCTAGCCACCACCATCATCTCAGTTAGACCACTACTATCATAAAACAGTTGTCTGACCACCACCATTGCCTCTACCTGACCTCCACCCTTTGGCCGCCACCACCACTGGACCACCACTATCGAGCCACCACTATCATTTATGTCAGACCACCATTGTCTGGCCGCCAACATCAAACCATAAATGCCTGATCGCCACCATCACTGAACCATTGCCATTTAGATTGTGCCACTATTGGACTACCATTGGCCCGCCACCACCATCATTGTCAGATGGACCACTACTGTCATTGTCAGATCACCATAATCATTGTTGTTTGACCACTATCGTCACGTTGTCTCTAGGTTAATCTTCCACAACCCAACCACCAACATCACCATTAACAAATCACCACCGTTAGACCGCTGCTATCGATGATACAATCAACATATTTTTTGGCACATGATCTCTACCTTCGATCTTCCTTCACAGAAATCGGGTTGCCACCACTCCCTTAGGGGAAGTCATGTGGATAACCCCCACCTATGTAATATTATTTCTAGTTATTCAAGGGTTAGTGAACTCTTGTAACCTACACCAACATAAATGAGTAATTTCACCTAGACTAGGCCTCGTGATTTTTACCATCAAGTTTTCCATGTAAGAACCCCCCTTGTATTCCCTATATCAGTTATTTTTTTATTTGTGTATGTGATGGATTCTCGTACAATGTGAACATGTTAATATATCACTCCACTGTGGTGAATTTTTTGACACACAACAATTAAATTTCGTCACTCCACCCCTTGCAGAGTTTGTGATAATAATTACTTAAACAATAAATAATACCGACAGCAATGGAGCCTCACACTCTAGGGCTCTCTGTTCTAAGGGGTGCATTTGGGTTTATCTTTGGAGGATTGTGTGTGTAGGATGAAGGAGTCCCAAAATAAAGTTTCCCTGCTCCACTTGAGATTGTACAAGTATTTTTATGTCCGTACGGAGCCTCTCACCATAATGATGGAATTTCTTCCAATCACACCAACAAGACAACCTCTTTTATATTGCTAGTTTCCTCCATCAATCTCGTACAAGCTAGCTTGCTTTCAACATTCTGTTGTTCAAAAGAAATTGGAACAACCCCATCTTGTTGATGCTCCTCATAACATAATCCACAACGAGTAACGAAGGGTTCTCTTTGAGAGACAAAAATCATTTCTTAATTCACCGTAATCTTTAGAGCCTTCGCCCTTACCCAAGATAATATTCAACAACCTTTCTTAATGAGTGTCGGCGCTATTTTTGGTGTGGGGTTTGCCCGTAAGAAGTTGTCGGTCATCGTAATTAAAATCCCGTTGCCCGCTTCGGAAGGACGTTTTTTTAAAAAAAATTTAGTTTTGAAAAAGATGAAGTCAAACTGACCCCATAATTTTCATAGTTTAGATGAAAGAGCACTTTATCTCAAATCATGTATCTATCCCGAAGGATGAACGCAAGAATTGAGAGTGAGGCTCGATCAAATAAACTAAAGAAAGTTATGACATCCGTTTGGTCTGCGAAACCAATGTATTGGCCGACAAGTTCCCCTATTTAATATAAGGAATTAAATAGGGTTTATATTGTGCTGGGTTCGGGATAAGCTTCCTATAGGGGCAAGCCCCTATAGTTAATTACATCTTAGATAACTGAAGTTACCTAAGAATACTCTCGATAGAAATCAAGGAAAAATTATCTTCAAGGAGTTCAAATGGTAAGGACATTTCAAAGATATCGGACTAAGAAGTGTGAAGGGGGATTGGTTCAAATATGAAACATTTTGTTTTGGAGTTCAAAGGAGGAAACACTAGAGGATGTCACAGATTCGAAGGAAAACTTCGGTGACTTCCTAAGCTATCCTATTATTTGGCTTCAATTTTAGTAGAAATCATTTAAATGTTTAATCCTGCAATTTTTTATTTATTAGGATTTACATTTGTGTGAAGAAATCA
>NW_018165603.1:14418-14763 GCF_001263595.1 Phalaenopsis equestris | reverse complement strand
CCCTATTTTCTATTGGAATCACTTAGTCCAAATGAATTTACTAAACTCAACTTAATGAGTTCCATAATTTCATTTAGACCGTGGGAAGCCTCGTTAGCAACCGTAGGTTACCTCCTCCGAGGGGTTCCCGATCTTCCGATAGAGACGTTTTAATTTAGTTGAAATTGTATTTTTTGTGATGTTTGTGATTAAATTTTGAGTTGTTTTATATTTTGAAATGTTGTGGGGATGATTTATGCAATTTTATATTTTCTATGCAGGTATATAAATACAGGCATAAATAAAAGTACGGTAAGAAAGTATAAGAAATACTGTAAAATGCGGTAAATTGTAAAAGTGTACCTG
>NW_018165603.1:475-14318 GCF_001263595.1 Phalaenopsis equestris | reverse complement strand
AGACCTCAACCAAAAGTGAGGTCAACAATGAGCTTCAAGCTCCTATAACCCATGAAAAATAATCCTAAGATGGAGGGCAACTTTCACTACAGCCTTGAAAGACCATTCACATCAATTTTCTTGGCATTATTGTGGTTAGTAAGTTTTTCTGCCTTCCATTAAGACAAAACAAAGTGGTCACTCATGCCGGTATTTTAGGCATGACCATAGTTAAGAAAATTCTATGTATCTAACTATTATCTCTGTCAAATCTTATCATAAATACAAAAAATTCCACCAATATATTTCAAGCTGTACGTACAGTCCCTCGTTGGAATTCTAGTCCCTGAACGAGGAAGTAGCCATTAGTTCAAAATAGTAGTAATGATCTAAATACATACCAATTTACATTTTATTTGGGATTCATACGGTAGTCATCATTTAAATTAGTGTACAATCAGTCCAGAGGGATTTAACTTGACCTCTTCCATATAAGCTAACATCTTCAAGTAACACTATGACAAACAACTTTGGTTATGTCAAAAATACTTGGTGAATTTCCTTCGATTTCATCCATACAGGTTAACGTCGCCAATTAACACTATGATAAATAACCTTAGACAAATTTGAACATTTTGGTGGATTTCCTTCAGCCTCTTCCACCCATGCTAATGCTCTACCAGACAACCTTGGATAGGTCAAACATTATGAGTAGATTTTCTTAGGTATATTCTATACATGTTAACATCGTTAAGTAACACTAACAAATAACTTGTGAAAAGGGTATGTCTTCCAGTAACACTTGGACAAATAACTTTAGATAGATCAAACAACATTGATAAATTTTTTTCAACATAGAAGTTAATTTTGCAAGTAAGACTCTAACAAATAACCTCATATTGATCAAACTTCAAAGTTAGATTTCCTTCATTTAATTATTGCATGACAACCACAATATTGCTTGTTTAACATTATTCAATGGTTGGGATGCTCCTATTACTCTTTTGTGATTACTTAAATGTGGTTTGCATAACCTCTACCACATTAAAATAATTATTTGCTAATAAAAATCATTCTTTAAGACATATAAGGATTTAGTCCACTCTCGGAGGCAAAGCTATCACTCACACTGGTGTCGGGAAACCACCGCTACTACCATCATAATTGTCAAGCTATTGTTGCAAGGCTGACACTTGTATTATCGCCAGACCACCTCGATCGACAACCACCATCGTCATTGGATTACCATCACCTTATTATTCCTCCGGTCTCCCCAACATTATTGTCCGACTAATTATTTACAATGAATTTCAACAACAATTTTGCCACCATTAAAAATATGTGTAATATATTGGAGCAATTTAAATCACTACTATTGTTATTAGTAATTTAAATTACTGTTAATATAAAATTATATAAGCGATTTAGATATTATTATTTCAGATTAACAATGATTTAAGTTGCTTCTAATATTTTTTATTTGTAGCGGTTTAAATTTTTATAACTCCTTCATATTAGCACTAATTTAAACCATTAGTAATAAAATTTAAAATCAGAAATGACTAAATATGTGTATGTGTGTGTGTGTGTGTAACAAAAATAGATATTGCAACAATAATTCTATTGATATAAATATATATGTTACGTCCTTAAAAAATCATATTGATCCGCACAAATCTCAAAGAACATTTTTGATTGAAAGCCTTAGAAATCAAATATGGAAATACATGCACTCCAATTTATGATCAAGTGAATTCTCTCATGAAGACAAATCAAATGACAAAAAGATGATCCAGTTTGAGTCCAAGTGAGCAAAAATCATGCACTAAAAGCATAATTGGAAGCTTTGAAATATAATCTGGGTATAAATCAGTTTATAGTCAAATGGAGCTTCTCGACGACCAAATCCAATGATCCAAAGATCACTTAATTCATTAATGTGTTTAAATGCTCATAAAACACCATTCAATCAAAGGGATCACTCTGGTTGTTTGATGGAGTGTTCCACACTCATACAATATTTATAGAGGATGTTACTCAAAACATATATAAATAGACCACAACTCTTTTCATGAGAGGGGGCTAAACCTGAAAGAGAAAGCTAAAGGAGCTCCAAGCTTTTAAAGATTCTCGAGCTCCACCACAGTTGGCCACTATTGCCTCCGCCTTCAAACCATTATCGTTTGATCGCCACCTCCATCACCACTGGACCACCACTGCCTTATCACCACCGTTGCCATTGTTGAACCACCACCTTCTAATCGTCACCTTTGGAGAACCGTCGATGCCCAACCACCACCGTCATTAACGTCAAACCACCACAATCTAGCCTTTGCCACCGCTATCGCTAGAGCACCATTGACCGACCACCACATCATCCCAGTTGGACCACCACCGTCAAACCACAGTTGCCTGACCACCATTAATACCTTTGCCAGACCATCACCCTCTAGCCGCCACCATTACTAAACTACCAATGTCGAGCCACCACTGTCACTATTGTTAGACCACCATCATTGTTGTCAGACCACCACCGTTTTTCCACTACCATCAAACCACATGTGCCCAATCACCACTATCACCAGACCATTGCCATTTAGAATATGCCACTATTGGACCACCACTACCCCGCCACCACCTTCATTGTCAGTCGGACCACATCCGCCATTGTCAAACCACCACCATCATTGTTGTTAAACCACTACCGTCATGTTGCATCTATGTTAGACTTATGATACACAACCACTGATACACCTAAAATATATAGTATTTATGTATAAATTTTTATACCTATTTTTGAAATATTGCATTTTAATGGAAGAAAATTGTGTTTTTCTTTCAGGTACAATCAAATGGATGAAAAATAGTTAAAGGAGTGAAAAAGAATCAAATTTGGAGCAAAAATGCAGAAGGTGTGCAAGAGAGCTGTGGAGAAAGAACTGTGGAGCCTAAGCGCCCAGAACTGGCTCTTATGCGCCAGTAAAATCGAGAAGGTCGTGTCTAAGCGCGAATCACCTCATGCTTAAGTGTCAGAAGTAGTTACTCAATTATTCAATGAAATTAGACGAATTTTTGAAGAGATGTTTGAAGCAACCCTTAGTAAAAATATGGTAAATAGTTAATGGACACGAAAATACATTCAATTGGCTTTTGAAAGAAGGCACTCTTGGAAGATTCATTGAATGTGGACACATTTTGAAGAGACGCCAAAACACCTTTTGAAAAATTATAAAAGAACACTTGGATTAAAGAACTCTCTCGAGATAGAGAGACTCTTCTACACATGCCGCTGATCTCAATATTTTTTATATGTAAATATTTATGAAGTTGACACCTCTAGGCATAAAAAACTTGATCCCAAGCAAAGTAAGGTTTCATTTATATCTTTAAATTGTAAGCATTCTACGCAAGTATATATATATCATTATCAAGTAATATAGGACTTTTTGATTAAGCTCTGAATATCAATCCCACGGATCCCACGGAGATCGAGGTTAATCACGACTTTAAAGAGAAGTTTTAGTCTAGAATAACACACCTTAGCTTGGAAGGTCGATAAATGTTTGGTTTTGATTATATCCTACAATTATCAATACAATATTACTTCTACTCCTTAACTAAAATACTTAGTGAAAATCAGAAAGTGGGGTTTAATATATTAAAAATACCCTTCCTCATGCAATGACATTAGTGACATGTGTAAAAGTAAAACAAGTCGTGAGAGAGATTGTGACAAATAAGAGCAATTATATTCTTTACCCTCGGTCAAGTAATATAAAAAACATTGGCTAATTCGTATTTTGAGTATCCTAAAGACTGATTAGGCATGAGAGATACTAGCTCTCACACTAGAGTCACCTCGTCCTCTCACCTGAAGGCTAACATCTAATATTAAGACCTAAAATTAAGAACCAATTTGGGGATTTTAGCCTGTCACTCTAAAGTCCTCTAATTCTACACCCATCAAAGATTATTTCCCTATTTATTTGCACTCAACCATATGAACTACATTCTCATCCATACAATCTAATGTGATTCTAATGTGATTCTCTCATGTGATTCTACCATAATTGATTGAGATAACACCATCACGGATCTTACATGTTGCACAATACATTTTAACATGCAAGTTGATCAAGATTACATGTAAATGAAGAACAAAGTAAGAACATCACAATATATTCTCACTCTACTCAATTCTATATTCTACACATATATACTTATTCATTATAAGAGAGATGAGTAAAGAAAACTACTCACTACACATGGAGAAACAACAAGAACTTTTCATTGAACAAGACATTGAAACCATACAAACAAAGTACTTGATTTAAATCAAAATACAATGAAAAAACTTATCTTTGATGGAAATCAAACTATCCATGTATAGCAAAAATAATCTCCTTACAATCCTCTCTAAGAACAAAGTGACAAAAGAAGAAATCTCTCACTCTCTCTCTTTCTCTCTCACCTTGTCGCCCCCTTAGGGCTCTTTTCCAAGCCTTCTTCTTCTTCTCCAAGATTTCTTCTCCTCTTCCAATAGTTCAAGAGTCATTTTAAAATGAATTCCAAGCCTTATTTATAATTTCCCAAGAGATGCTTAACTGTCTCTTCAAAAGTGTCCATATTCAATGAATCTTCCACAAGGTGTCTCAAGTGCCTCTTCAAAAGTCTTCCAAAATCACCTTTTAACCACCCCAAATCCTTATCTAAAGTCTCTTTTATCATTTCCAATAAATTCCCCAAGAGACACACGAAGCAAAGCTTAAAAAATAGTCAAAATCCGATGTATATTCTAGAAGATATGTTGAAAACCGTCTCCGACGCTTAAGCGCCGCTTTTCGCTTAAGCGCCGATTTTTGGGCGCTTAAGCGCTCTCCTATCTGTCTGGAGGCGCCTAAGCGCCATGTTTGGGCACTTAAGCCCCGGGCACAGGCACTTAAGTGCTCGATTTTGGTCCCCATGGCTCCGATGTGCCCGGTTCGACCCGGTTTGCTCCATTTTGGTCCATTTTTGTTCCTTTTGCTCCAATCACTCCAAATTCTTTAGTTTGATGTACCTACAACTAAAAAAATAAAAAAAATATACCTTTAGTACAATATCATTATAAAATATAGCATAAAAATAGTACATTTTTAGGCACATTAACCGCTGCCCCCTTTTCTTTTTATTTTGAGTTATAGTTTGTATTGTAAGAGAAGAAAGAGATTCAAAGGAACTTCTGAGTAGTTTTTTTTATCTTTTTTTTTAAAATGATAAGTGATTATGTATTGGATGGAAGTGTGTAAAGTATTAATCTTTAGTATTGGAATAAGTTGTGATGGTTTAAAGCTTACACTTCATTTACTTCTTGATTTGACCAATTAAGATGTTAATATCTGTTGTGAGAACATGTAAGATCTGAGATGATATTGTCTTGGTCAACTAATGGTAAGGATCACATGAGATTGTATGGATGAGAATGTAATTCATATGATTGAGAGCAAATAAATAGGGAAACAAATATTGAAGGGTGTAGAATTAGATGTCTTTAGAGTGACAGACTAAAACCCCAAATTTAGCTTATAGTTTTATGTTTTGATACGAGATGTTAGCCTCCAGGTGAAGGGAGAAGAGGGAAATCTATAATGAGAGCTAGTATCTTCCCTACCTAACCCGCATTCAAGACTATTCAAACTTTAAATTAACCAATATTATCTATAGCATCTCTAGTAAGGGCAAAAAATACTATTGCTCTTATTTGGCATAAAACAATTTGAATACTTCCACAATAGAATTTTTATACTTGCTACTAATTCATGGTAAGGAAAAAAATATTTTATTTATATTGCCTTCATTTTACAAATATATAGTTAAACTTAGTTGTTTAATTTACTTTCATTCAGCAAAAATTATAAAAAAAATCGAATTTTCATTCCTATTATAACATCTAAAGTTTGAGTAAGAATATTTTGCTAAGTAGAATTTGTTATATAATTTCTTCTGATGTTAGTTGCATATTATCTTTTGTCCCTGTGGGTTTGATATTCGAGGCTTAATCAAAAAATTTAATATTACTTGATAACGATATATATACTTGCGCAATATCTCATATTTAAATATAATAATTGTATTCTTATTTGTTTCGAAGTCAAATTTTTGTCTAGCTATTGCTGGTGATCAATTTTTTAGCACCGTTGAAAAGCAAGAATTATAAGTAAGGAAAAATTAAGATTATAACCGCATACATCATATTGTCATATAAAATTCAGGATAAAGTTTTTTGGCGCGTTACCGGGGACAAGTATAAAATTTTTGAAGAAATTTTAAGAAAGCAAATTTATATTTTTAGAAAGTCTTATTTAAACTTTTAGATTTATTATAAGAATATTGTAGTGTTGTTTTTACATAAAGTTCTTCATAAAGTTCTTGTGTTGTTTTTACATAAAGTTCTTGTTTGTGTGATTTTATATTTTATATATTTCGTAGTAATGTTTGCATAGTTCAGATTCTACAGGACTAATGCCCTACGACTCTGAATTAGAAAGAACAATTAGAAAAATTAAAAAAAATAAAAATACAAAAAAAGACAAAAAAATTTCAAGAAATGACAACCAAAAATAATCAAAATGCTGAAATTAATCAAGAGGTTAGACCCTTAAGAGATTATGCAAACCCTACAGTGGATGAACTTCATTGTAATATTTAAAAACTGGCTATAGTGGCTAATTCATTTGAACATAAACATGCTATTATCCAAATGGTATCAAACAATTAATTTGAGGGAGCACCAACTGAAGATCCAAATTTATATCTTGCCAATTTTCTAGAATTATGTGCTATATTTATATATGATGGTGTATTATATGATGGTGTATCAGATGATGGTATCAGATGATGCTATAGACTTAGACTTTTTCCTTTCTCACTAAGAGAAAAGGCTAAGATATTGTTACATTCATTAACACTTGGATCTATCAGAACTTGGGGTGATTTAGCTCAGAAATTCCTTGCTAAATATTTTTCACCATAAAAAACTATAAATTTTAGAAATGATATTACATCCTTTTTTCAGGTTGAAGTGGAATTTATTTATGAAATATGGGAACGATTTAAAGAATTACTAAGAAAATGTCCACGTCATGTTATACCAGATTAATTAATAATTCAATTATTTTACAATGGATTAGCTGGATATCTTAAATCTATTATCGATGTTGCTGCTGGTGGTTCATTGATGTGAAAATCATTCCATGAAACTTATGCTTTAATTGAAGAGATGTTCACAAATAATTTTCAATGGCCTTCTGAGAGGATAAATCTTAAGTAGCCAATATTCATGAATATGATGCTTTTGTAATGTTAGCAAATCAAGTTGCTACAATTTCAAAGAAGTTAGAACAATTTAGAATGATTTTTTCTCAACCAACTGCATGATTGAAGAGAATTCATTAGGCCAAACGGTAGATTCTTAAGCATCATTAAAAAACTTTGAATGTCATAAATAACAAGCAGGATAACTCATATTCAAACTATTATAACCCATGTTGGAAAAACCATCCTAAATTTAACTATAATAATACTTCGGGTGGTAATAATCAGCAATGAGGGAACAACCAAGTAAACCCATTGGAAAATTAGAACAACCAAGGTAATTAATAGTAATTATAGACCTACCCTCTAGGTTTTAATAGTAATCCACAATTCAAAGAGAAAAAGTTGTCTATAAAAGAAGTGGTGTTACAAAAAAGAAGTGGTGTTACAAAGTGGTGTTACAAATGGAAAATCAGTTATAAAGTCGATGAGCTACTATTAGAAATATTGAAAATCAATTGGGACAAATAACAAATTCATTAAGTAATGAATTTCAAGGAACACTTCCTAGCAATACAAAAGTAAATCCAGAAGAACTGAATAAAGAGCAAGTAAAAGCTGTTCAACTTAGATGCAGAAGAGAGTTGGAAGGTAGAGTTCAAAAAGAGATTGAAGTAGACAGAGAAGAAATTGAAGAGCCTGAAGAGGACGCTCTGAAAGGTTTAGAGAGACCTATTTCTCCACTTAAATTTGACTTGGAAAAACCACCACATCCATTTCCTCAGAGACTTCGTCAACAAAAGTTGGATAAACAATTTTCAAAATTTTTGAAAATCTTTAAGAAGCTTACAATTAATATTTCATTTCCCGAATCCTTAGAACAAATGCCAAGTTGTGTGAAGTTTATGAAAGATATTCTTAATAGAAAAAAGAAGTTTGAAGATAACGAGACAGTTGCACTTAGTGAACAGTGTAGTGCTATAATTAAAAAAAAGCTTCATGAAAAGCTTAAAGATCTTGGTAGCTTCACAATTTCATGTGCAATAGGAGGCAGATTTTATGGGAAATCTTTTTGTGATTTAGGTGCAAGCATTAACCTTATGTCATTATCAATATTCAAAAAATTGACATTAGGAGAAATATCCCATACTACTATAACTCTACAGTTAGCAGATCGTTCAATAACATATCCTAAGAGAATTATAGAAGATGTTTTAGTGAAAGTGAATCAATTTATCTTTCTTGTTGATTTCATTGTGTTAGATATGGAAGAATATAAGGAGATACCTATCATTTTGGAGATACCTATCATTTTTACATGAAGAGCAATGATAGATGTGCAGAAAGAAAAATTTACTATGCACGTCAATGATCAAACAGTTACGAAATAATAATGTAGTAATTCAAAATCAATGAAATATCCTGCAAAAGGTAAAGATGATGAATGTTACAGAATGACTGTAATAAGATATCTAATAAGATATCTGAGTGAATGTCATTTCAAAATAATTTTTTAAGAGAAATCTGAAATGAAAGAGTTGGAACACAAGCAAGAAGAGGAATTAGATCAATTTGAAGATTTTTATAAGGAAGATTCAAATTATGTTTGAGAAAGTTTTGAAGTTTTGGACATGACGGAAAAATATATATCTTTTTGTCCATCGATTGAAAAACCTCCTGAACTTGAGTTGAAGTTATTTCCTGAACATTTAAAATATGTCTTTTTAGGTGATTACTCAACATTGCCAGTTAGAATTTCCTCAAAATTAACTATAGAAGAAGAAGTGAGTTTAATGAAAACTTTTAAGAATTATAAGAAATCCTTTGGATGGACAATTGATGATATTAAAGGAATCGGTCATTCAATTTGTGTGCATAGAATTCATATGGAAGAGAACTGCAAACTCAGGACTGATCCTTAAAGGAGATTGAATCTTCTTATGAAAGAAGTTTTTGAGAAATAAATTTTAAAGTGGTTAGATGCTGGAATTATCAACCCTGTTTCAGATAGTGCACGGGTTACTTCAATTCACTATGTTCCTAAGAAAGGAGTAATTGTGACTATGAATAAACATAATGAGTTAATACCAATAAGATAAGTCACAGGTGGCGAATATGTATTGATTATAGAAAATTAAATCTTGTCACTAGAAAAGATTTTCCACTACCCTTTCTAGATTAAATGTTGGATAGAGTACAACAGCAACAACAACAACAAAGCCTTAATCCCACTTCGTGGGGTCGGCTACATGAATCCATTTTCTCCATTGCGACCTATTTAGTGTCATATTTTCATTTAGTTCTAGTAAGTTAAGATCATTTTTAATACAATAAGCCCAAGTCTTCATAGGTCTACCTCTGCCTTTCTTAACACAAGTCGAATCTAAAATATCTGCTCTCCTAATCGGATCATCAGATGGTCGACGTTTAATGTGACCAAACCATCTAAGACAACTTTCTCTAATTTTGTCCGTCACTGGAGCTACACCAACCCTATCACAAATATATTCATTTCGCATTTTGTCTCTAAGTGTAAAGCCACTCATCCACCTAATCATTCTTATCTCGGCAACACTTAACTTATTATTATGCTTCTCTTTTAAAGGCCAACATTCAACGCCATAGAGCATTACAGGTCTCACCACCGTCTTATAAAATTTTCCTTTCAGTCTAAGAGATACTTTTCTATCACACAAAATGCCCGAAGCACTCCTCTTTTAAATGTTGGATAGACTAGCTGGACCTAAATACTTTTATTTTTTGAATGGATATACTGATTATCACCAAATACAAATAGCTCATGAAGATCAAAAGAAAATAACTTTTACCAGTCCTTATGGTACATTTGTTTTTAGAAGAATGCTCTTTGGTTTATGTAATGCCCCTCCCCTACATTTTAAAGACTACATTTTAAAGATGTATGATGACTATTTTTTGTGATTTAATTCAAAAAAGAATTGAAGTTTTTATGGATGAATTTTCAGCATTTTGAACTTCATTTGAATCATGTTTAGAACATTTATCGAAAGTTCTTAAGTGCTGTGAAGAAACAAATTTAATCCTTAATTGGGAAAAAGTCAATTTATGGTAGTTCAATTTATGGTAGTAGCAATTTATGGTAGTAGGATGAATTGTTTTAGGACATCAGATATCAGAAAATATAAAAGAAAATGACAAAATATCCTAAAAAAATTCAAGTGATCGCTGATTTACTTTACCTAACAAATATAAGAAAAATTAAGAGTTTTTTAGGGCATGCTAGATTCTATAAGCAATATATTAAAGACTTTTCAAAAATTGCTAAGCCTCTATGCCATTTATTTGAAAAAGATACAATTTTTAATTTTGATAAGGAGTGTCCAAATACTTTTGTGTTATTAAAAGAAAAATTAGTCACTACACCAATTATTATTCTACCAGATTGGGAAAAACTTTTGAATTAATGTGTGATGCAAGTGATTATGCTATTGGAGCTGTTTTAAGACAAAAACATGATAAGATTTTCAAGGTAATCTACTACGCTAGTAGAATTCTTAATGAAGCTTAAATTAATTATACCACAAATGAGAAAGAGTTATTAGCAACAATATATGCTTTTGATAAATTCAGATCATATTTAATTGGAACTAAATGTGTTGTGCGTACTGATCATTATGTTATTAAATATTTAATGAAAAAGTAGGATGCAAAACCAAGACTGATACTATAAATTCTTCTTTTGCAAGAATTCGTCTTGCAAGAATTTGACTTTGATATAGTAGATATGAAAATAGCTAAAAATCAAATTGTCGATCATCTGTCGAGGCTTGAATTAGAAAAACCACTCTATTTCGAAAAAGAAATTAATGAACATTTTCCAGATAAAAAATTATTCAGTATTAATAAGAAGCGTGTTGCATGGTATGCCGACTTTGTGAACTTTATTGTTAGTGATATTATACCTTATGGAATGACATACCAACAGAAGAGGAAGTTTTAATCTGAAGCTAAGACTTATTTTTGGGATGACCCATTTTTATATAAATAAAAAAATGATCTAATTATTCAAAGGTGCGTGTCTTTAGAAGAAACTTATAAAATTATCCAAAAATGTCGTACTTTTAATTTTGGGGGACATTTTGGTGTTGATAAAAAACATATAAAATTTTATAATATGGATTTTATTAGCCTAAAATCTTTAAAGATGTTAATGCTTATAACACTACACCAATTATTGTTTCACCAGATTACGAAAAATCTTTTGAATTAATATGTGATACAAGTGATTATGTTATTGAAGTTGTTTTAGGATGAAAGCATGATAAGATTTTCAAAATAATCTACTATGCAAGTAAAGCTCTTAATGAAGCTCAAATTAATTATACCACAACTGAGAAAGAGTTATTAACAGTAGTATATGTTTTTTATAAATTCAAATCATACTTAATTAGAACTAAATGTGTTGTACATACTGATCATTCTGCTATTAAATATTTAATGAAAAAGAAGGATGTAAAACCAAGATTGATATGATGGATTCTTCTTTTGCAATAAATTGACTTTGAGATAGTAAATAGGAAGTGAGCTGAAAATCAAATTGTTGATCTTCTGTCCAGGCTTGAAAAACTACTCTGTTTTGAAAAAGAAATTAATGAACATTTTCCAAATGAAGAATTATTCAGTATTAATGAGTGGTGTGTTCCATGTTTTACTGACATTGTAAATTGGTAGTAATATTATATCCTATGGAATGATATACCAACAAAAGAGGAAATTTTTATTTGAAGTTATAACTTTTTTTTAGGATGACCCATTTTTACATAAACAAGAAAATGATCTAATTATTCGAAGATGTGTGCCTTTAGAAGAAACTTAATCCAAAAATATCATAATTTTGATTTTGGAGGATATTTTGGTGTTGATAAAACAACAAACAAAATTTTACAATCTGGATTTTATTGGTCTACAATCTTTAGAGATGTCAATGCTTATATCAAAACTTATGATCGATGTCAACGAGTAGACAATATTTTTAGAAGAAATGAGATGTCCCTCAATTATATATATATATATATATATATATATATATATATATATATATATATATAGCAGTAGAATATGTATCCAAACAGATAGAAACTGTTGTTTTACCTCTATGCAATGCTCAAAGTGTTGCAAAGTTCTTGAGAATAAACATATTTTATAAATTTGGGATGCCAAGAGTAATCAAAACAGACAGGGGAAGTCATTTCATGAATGCAATACTGGAGAAATTTATAAAGAAATATCATATCAACCATCGAATTGCTACTGCTTATCATCCTCAGACAAGTGGTTTGGCTGAATTTTCTGATGAGAGAAAAATATGTTGAGATTTTCATACCTATTTTATACTGTTTTTAATGATATTGCACTTTAAAGAAAATGTATTTTTGATGTTTTGTTGTAGGAATAATGAATTAGGGTCATTGGAGTAAAAAGATACAAAAAGGAGCGAATTTGGAGCGAAAAGGACCAAAATGTGAAGATTTGAACTAGGCCACCGACGGCGCCCTCGACCGAGACTACAGGACAAAATTCTTCGGAAGCCCACCAACGGCGCCATCGAGGCCGCCGACGGCGAGATCGATGGTTATGCCTACTCAAGCTTTGGATAAGGCCAAATTTTGAAGGAATGCTTAGGCAACTATTGGGAAAGCTCATCCACAACCTTAAAAGAACATTTTGGCCGAAAATTGAAAAGTGGGGAGAGCCTGGAGAGCCTAGAGAGCCTGGAGAGTTCCTGAAGGTTAGAAATGTTCCATTAGTGTATAACAATTGTGAGGATTTCTTCGAGAAATTGTAAGAGTGGAGGGAAAGTGAGAGATTTCTTCCTCCTTGCTAATTTGAAGAGGAATTTTGTGTGTTGTAAAGAAAGGAAGAGATTCAGAGGAACTTCGACGAGTGTTCTTGGGGAGAATTTAGAGATAAGTTATTTACTTATTGTAGTTTGTTGACTTTGATTTTATATATGAATTTCGAGTTTTGATGTGTTTTCCCCATGAGTACTGAGTAGTTTCTCTGTCTTTCTCCTTGTCTCGAGATTTGTGAAATGATGATTTGAATTGGTGAAACCATGAAAATGTTTAAGAAATTGTGATGATCTTTTCAATTCGATCTTAATTTACTTTCAGTCTGGCCAATTTATTTGTTAAAATATGATGAGTTTTACAACTAAAGTGAAGATTACATCCAAGATTCAGGGAGGTCAAAACCCTTGGAAGTTGGGTGCAAATAAATAAGGAAATATTATTATCGGGCGTAGAATTAGAGATTTTAGAGTGACAGACTAAAATCCCTAATTCGGGGTGCTGATGTGTAGATGTTAGCCCTCAGGTGAGGGGAACGTGGGAGCTCCGAAGTGAGAGCCGATATCCTCCTAGCCTACCCGTAGAATCAGTAACCAAGCAGAAGATTAGTCAATGTTCTTTATGCCTGGACAAAAGGGTAAAGAATATGTATGCTCCTATTTGACACAATATAAATTGAACTAATTCATTTTATCCATTCACTATAATTTATTGACAAGGAGAATGATGCTTTCTTATATATT
>NW_018165603.1:0-318 GCF_001263595.1 Phalaenopsis equestris | reverse complement strand
TCCCTATATTACTTGAGCGATACGTATACTTGCGTTGACAAATTTGACTTTAACATTATTGAATATTATATTTATACATCTTTATCAAATCAAACACATATATAAAGTCGCGATCAAGTTTTTGGCGCCGTTGCTGGGAATTTAAATCTTCTAATAGCGCCATCAAATTTTTGTAATTATCGATTTATAAAAAGTCGGTCAAGTTTTTGGCGTCGTTGCCGGGGATTTAAATCTTCTAGTAGCGTCATCAAGTTCTTGTAATTGTAGATTTATAAAAATTCTATCAAGTTTTTTGCGCCGTTGTCGGGGAGTGATTGA
>NW_018165602.1:99968-100347 GCF_001263595.1 Phalaenopsis equestris | reverse complement strand
TGTTTGCCTAGTGCAACATAAATCGTCAAACACATTTTTTTAGGCATTTGTACAATCCTATTATACAATCTAAGCCCTAACTCACCTTAGGATTCCGAGGTAGTCGTTTGTCGCAACTTAAATCCTCACATCTTCAAGGTTACTTGTGCTGATTATACACAAATGTAAATCATAATAAATAAAAATTGCAGGATGACACATCTAAATGATTTCTCTTAAATTGAAGCCAAATAATATGATAGCTTGGGAAGTAACCAAAGTTCACCTTCGAATCTGTGACATCCACTAGTTTTTCCTCCTTTGGACTCTAAAACAAAATGTTCCAAATTTGAATCAATCCCCCTTCACACTTCTTAGTCCGATATCTTTGAAATGTCCT
>NW_018165602.1:97491-99490 GCF_001263595.1 Phalaenopsis equestris | reverse complement strand
TTTATGATTTTTATGAAATTTTAATTATTTAAATATTTAGAATAGGCTAAAAATCAAATTTTTATTTTAAATATCATTTTATTTTTAGAAAATACCCCTGATCACAGAAAACTCAAAAAACTAAGTTTCATAATTTTTTGATTTATATTTTGATTTTTAAAAATCATTTAAATGTTTGGAGTGATATTTATTTTTAAAAATCAATTTAAGTTATCAAATGAACTCGAAATATTTTGAAACTTTTATGACGAGTTCTCTGGATCATAAATCACAGTAGAGGTCAAAAATCAAGTCATTTAAATCTTTATATTTTTCAAAATTAATTATTTTAGTGATTTAGTATTTGTAAAATTTAAGAATATTTTAAATGACTTGACCCATGAAATTATTTTCAAAGGTTTCTCTGATCATGGTGGACCTTCCAAAATTTTCTTGGGATTAAATAACCAATATGCTAATTTTCATGATTATTTCAAGGAAATAATGTGAAATAACTTGAAAAACATGGGTCTCTGTATAGGTACCTTCTCTGACTTTAGAAAAGTCATAGAATATTTTCCTTGATAGAGGCTATAACATGTCAAAATTTAAAGCCAAGGTGATGTGTCAATATACATGGAGAATCAAATGATTCCAAATAGTGTTTAATTAATTAAAAATATTTTATGCATCAAATAGAATTTAAAATTATTCCACATTGGTCTCCTTGATTCATTTAAAAAGAGGGTATTTTTATTTATTTTTGTGATTTTTCTACATAAAGTTATGTATATTTGAAGTTTTGGGTATTAAATAAATAAGAAAATACCCCTATTTTTCTATTTAAACCGCGCGTGCCACCTCAACCTACGACGGCTCCGAAAGCAGGTGTGGCGCGCTCGGGTTGGACGCTGCCGTCCACGTAGCTTGCTGACTCGGCCCACTATTCATGTCCTGAAGTGCTGTCTGGCGCGATCTCCCCCGTTCATTTAGTACACGCTCGATCGGACGGCTCCCCGTCATCGTCCCCGATAGGATGATCCCGTGCCCGTCCTTAAGATCTCAGCCTAGACTCAACCAAATCACTTCTGGTTTGGTCCTATAGACTCGTCTAAGTGAGACAAACACATCCATACGGCTAAGATACCATGAAATCAAGCTTAAGTAAATGGAGAATCAAAAGGCCTAGGTATGAATTCGATCACGGCCGGATTTGGGTGTTGATCTAGAGCTATGGTAGAGGCTCTGTGGAAGGGGGATTTGATGGGGCTTTGGATCTTTCACTCTTTTGAAGGTATAGGCATAAGGAATTAAAGTTTGGTGGAGTGTGAAGGTGTATTAGGTTCTGTCCTGGTTTCCGGCAGGGTTTCGAGCTCAAAATTGGGCTCCGACAATGGGAATGGCTGAGGGAAAGTGGTTGGAATGCACTGAGGGGATCTTAGAGAAGCTCTGTGTGAAGTTTGGAGAGGCCTCTCTAAGAAAATTTCAGCACTTAGTTTAACGGCCATGGAGGTGGCCTTTTATAAAAATGGGGTTATGGTGGCTGTCATGGCCAATTAGGAGGTGTAATGTGGTGCTTAGGTGGAGGGCAGAGGAGCTCCATAGTTTTATTTAGATGAGTTGGCCTCTAGGTTTGATTTGGGTGAGGTGCTATGGGGGTGGCTCTCGATTTTGGGCTTTTTTCGGCCACTAGGTTGGTCAACCAGCCAGGGGGAAGTAGCTAGGAGCTTAGGGAACCCAGAGGAATTCATCACAGCAATTTAATGCAAATGTGTTTAGATTTGGCAAAGATATCTTAAGCATGTGCATTTTTGGAAATAAGATCCCTTAATTTGGGGGACCTTTGGTCCATGGCTTGATTTAGGTGATTTCATGGTGTTTGGACTGGTCACTAAGTCCAACTAATGGCTGTGGTGGAGTTAATTTGGTGTCCTTAGGGTGGTTAGGTCACATTTAGTGCATGGGTCCAAGTGGGTGAAAATGACCAAAACTTGGGTTTGGGCTAGGTTAGCCATGTAAA
>NW_018165602.1:74202-96717 GCF_001263595.1 Phalaenopsis equestris | reverse complement strand
GAATTTTTGGAATTTTTGGAATTTTGGGTCCAAGAGGGGTATTTTGGTAATTTGGGGGTGTTTTAGGGGCAAAAGGCCAAGATGGGTATTTTGGTAGATTTGAGGTACCAATCATTACCAATAAGCAATGGACCAAAGGAAACCCCATTTTGGGTCCTCTACATAGTGGTCTTAGCTAAACCATAGCCCTAGGGCTAGTAGGTTTAGGGGACCATCTACATGAGTATCCCAAAAGATCAAGGGATCTAGGCTAAAAATATTGAGTTCAGGATTGTGAGTGTTTGCGAGTTTAGATGAGTGTAGATGAGTGTAGTGAATGCCTTAGCACCAGAGACCAACACCTAAGGTCAACCCTAAGGTCCAGCAATCCTAAGGGTGACTCATCTTGAGTTTCCCCCACAGTGACCCCACCTACTAAGTATTTAGAGGTTGAGAGCAATATGTGGAACATCAAGTTGAGTGGAAAAGGGTTTGGAATTTCTAGTGGTGAGCTCTCCATGTCTATTTTTCTAGGAATAGCCAACAGGAAAAGTCCTATGGCTAAACCCTATGCTACTAAAGAGGAAAAACTAAACCTCAACAAAAATTGAGGTCAACAAGCACTGTGTGATTTGGAAGCCAGTATTAACCTTATGCCTCTATCTATTTTCAGAAGGTTAGGTTTAGGAGAGATTTATCCCACTATTGTAACCCTTCAGTTAGTTGATCATTCGATCACTTATCCAAAAGGAGTTGTAGAAGATGTATTGGTAAAACAAGATAAATTTATATTCTCTATGGATTTCATTGTACTAGATATGGAGGAAGATAAAGAAAATCAAGTCATTTTAGGGAGAATTTTTCTCACAACTGGAAGAGCTATGATAGAAGTAAAAAAAGGTGAGTTAATCATGAGCATCAATGACTAGGAAGTTTCATTTAATATATCAAAGTCAATGAAGTATCCAGCTAAAGGAAGATATGATGAGTGCTTCAAAATGGAGATTAGCAATTATTTAAGTCACAAACTTTTCAGAGAAACTTAGAGAAAATTAGACAAGAAGAATTGGAGCATGGAGATGATGCTAAGTTCTAAGATAAATCAATTGAAATAAGAATGAGGATTTAAATTATGTTCAGGAAAGTTTTGAGCTGCTGGACACTACGGAAAATAGTAAGAATCTTGTTCCTTCAATTGAAACACATTCTGAACTTAAGATGAAGGTACCTCCTAAGAATTTAAAGTATGTTTTTATTGGAAATTTATCTACACTACCTATTATAATATCCTCATATTTGACTCAATTGTAAGAACAAAAGTTAATGGAAACTTTAAGAAATTACAAGAAAGCCTTTGAATGGACATTAGCAAATATCAAAGGAATCAGCCCTTTGATTTGAATGCACAAAATTTTAATGGAAGAAACTCATAAGCCAAGTGTCGATCCTCAAAAGAGGTTAAATCCTATAATGAAAGAAGTTGTTAAAAAATAAAGTTAAAAAATAAAATTTAAAAAATAAAATTTAAAATGGTTAGTGCTAGAATCATTGTATATCAGACAATGCTTGGGTTAGTCCAATTCACTATGTTATTAAGAAATGAGGAGTGATTCTAGTTGTAAATGAATGGAATGAGTTAATACCAACAAGACAAGTTGCTAGGTGGAAAATCTGCATTGACTATAGAAAATTAATTTTTTCCACTAAGAAAGATCACTTTCCTCTAATATTTCTGAACTAAATGTTGGATAGGCTAGCAGGTTACAGATATTTCCACTTTTTCAATGGATATACCACTTATCACCAAATTTTTATTGACTTTCATATTCAAGAAAAGATAGCATTTACTAGTCCTTATGGTACTTTTGCTTTTAAGAGAATGTCATTTGGTTTATCTAATGCACTTGCAACATTTCAAAGGTGCATGATGTATATTTTCTGCGACTTAATTAAGAAAGGAATACAAGTTCTTATGGGTAATTCTTAGTTTTTGGAACCTCATTTTTTTGTTTAGAAATTTAACAAAAGTTCTAAAATGTCGTGAAGAGACAAATTTAGTTCTAAATTAGGAGAAATGTCAATTTATGATTGCAGGAGGATTAATATTTCTACATAAAATTTTTGAAAGTGGTATAGAAATAGTTCCAATAAAAATACAAGTTATTAATAAATTGCCACCTCCTACTACAGTGAGAGGGGTTAGAAGTTTCTTAGGAAATGTCAGCTTCTACATGCGATATATTAAATATTTTTTCAAAAATAACTAAGCCTTTATGGCAACATTCCAAAAAAGATGCAAAATTTGACTTTAACCAAGAGTGTCTAAATCCCTTTTAGTTATTAAAAGAAAAATCAATCATCTCTCTATTATAATTTCACCTAATTGGGGGAGACTATTTAAGTTGATGTGTGATGAGAGTGATTATGCTATTGAAGTAGTTTTAGGGAAAAAGTATGATAAGATTTTTAAAGTGATATGCTACGTTAGTAAAACTCTTAATGAAGCTCAAATTAATTATACCACTACTGAAAAAAAATTATTAGCAATATTATATGCCTTTGATAAATTCAAATTATATCTCAATGGAGCTAAATTCATTGTGCATACATATGACTCTGTTATAAGATATTTGATAAGGAAGAAGGACGCAAAACCAAGATTAACTAGATGGATCTTTCTGATGTAGAAATTTGACTTTGATGTACTAGATAGGAAGGGAATTGATAATCAAATAGTTGATCATTTATCTAGATTGGAGTAGGAAATCACATTCAATCTTGAAAATGAAATTAACGAACATTTTCCTGATGAGAAATTATACACTGTCACTGAGTGGCATGAACCTTGGTATGTCGCATAGTTAATTTCATCATTAGTGACCTTATACCCTATGGACTAGCATATCAACAACAGAAGAAGTTTGTACATGATGCAAAGTCTTACTCTTATGATGAACCATATTTATATGAGCAATGTAAGGATTAAGTTATTCGGAGATGTGTACCTTATGAAGAAACCCAAAAAATTTATTCAAAAATGTCATGACTCTGATTTTGGTGGACATTTTGGAGTTGATATAACTTCATACAAAATTTTACATTCTACATTTTGTTGGCCTACTTTATTTAGGGATGTTAATATTTATGTAAGAACATGTGATCGATGTTAGCGTGTAGGCAATATTTTGAGAAGGAATGAAATGCCCTAAAATTTACATTGTAAGTTAATTTTTTTTTGTATGGGTTTGGATTTTATGGGACCATTTATACCATCTTTCAGAAACTTATATATTTTAATTGCAATGGACTGTGTTTCAAAATGAGTTGAAGCTGTTCTTTTAACCCACTGTGATGCTCAAAGTGTTTCAAAATTTTTAAAGAGAAATATTTTTACCAGGTTTAGAATATCAAGAGTAATCATTACGAATGGGTGAAATCATTTTAGGAATAAGAGAATCAACACATTAGTTGAAAAATATGGTATTAAACATTGGATTGTCACTACTTATCATCCTCAAACCACTGTTCTAGCAGAATTACCAAACCGTGAAATTAGAAGAATCTTGGAAAAAAAAATGTAAATCCTAATATAATGGACTGTTTTGCTAGTTCGATACTGCATTATTGGCCTATAGGATTGCATATGAAACTTCTATAGGAATGTCCCCATATAAACTAATTTTTGGAAAGCCTTGTCACTTCCCAATGGAACTGGAGCATAAAGCTTATCAGACTATTAAGGAATTTAATTTCAATTTGAAAGATGCTGGCGAGAAAGGATTATTTCAATTAAATGAGCTCGTAGAGATTATAAATAAATCTTATGAAAATGTTAAGATTTATAAAGAAAAAATGAAAAGTTTGCATGATCAGAGATATTAAAAAAGGATTTTGAACCTGGACAAGAAGTTCTATTATATAATATAAGATCAAAATTATTTCACAAAAAACTTAAGTCCAGATGGATGGGGTCATTTACTGTGATGAAAGTCTACTCATATGACATTGTGGATATTAAAGATCCAAAAACTAACAAAATATTTATAATGAATGGGCATATACTGAAGCCTTACTTTGATGGACACAGACATATCCTTAATGAAGAATTAATGTTGGCTCAACCAGGATAAAGATTGGATACGTCGGGCTGATGATGTCAAATCACGTTCTTTGTGGGAGGCAACCCATAGTTATCTGGGTAGTTGATTTAGGTTTTTTTTTGTTTAAATTATGTGTTTTGGGTGAATTATATATACCATGGAGACCTACATGTTAAAAAGATGAATAAAACACTATAATTATTGATCCAAAAGAGGTTATGAGTGTTATTTGGACCTTAGGCAAAGTGGGGAAAATTTATGTATTAGCGCCTAGATGCATAAAATTGGTGCCTAAGTTTCAAATTACGGTGAACTTGGTGCCTAAGCACCCATATTTGGCGCCTAGGTGGCACGATTTGAAAACTACACTGTAACTTCCTTTTGACAATTTTTGTACATTTTTTTCTTATTTAATTCTTAAAACCTGTCAATTAGGGTCATTTGTGATCATTTGAGAAGGAGAGGATCCACCAATTCTTAATCTCATGACTTCTAACACCAATGGAAGCATAAGTTTTGGGATCTTGGACCGGAAGCAGTTCATTAGCGTGGTTGCATATAAGTTATACAATAAATCTCTTGTGAAGAAGAGATTGATCAAGGAAAGAGGTTTCATTACTCTTGATGGACTTGTGGATGAGATAATTGCACAAAAGTTTTGGGAAGTACTTTCTTACACTACTGCTACCATTGTTATCTCTGTAGTGAAGGAATTTTATGCTAATCTTCATGGGATTAACCATAGATTCGCATTTGTTCAAGGTAGGTTGGTACCTTTCACTCCTTCAAGAATTAATGGATTGTTCTTGATAGAGAATATTCCAATTTGTCATTATGCCAACTTTGCTCCTACTAAAGGCAATCTTAACGAAGTATTTAGATTCCTAACAAATGAAGAAGAAACATGGGAAATGAGAAACGACTTCAAGGTTAATTTTCCTACTTTTTTGTTAAATCCCTTCTCAAAGTCTTGGCATTTCTTCATTTCAACCAAGTTACTTCCTACCATGAAATTTAGTGAAATGATGAAGGAGAGCATTATCCTCAATTATTGTATTAAAACAGAGAGACCAATTGATGTGGGGGCACTAATTTTTAGATCCATTCTTGGCTTAGCGCTAAATGAATATATTACTAGAGTAGGGTATCCATCTGCCAAATCATTACTTTGTAGCTAAGCTCATGTCCCTTATGGGAATTGAGAAACAGTGCATCTTCCTTGGAAGCCAATGAACCAGTCCATTATGAGCTGTGACTGCATGGATCTTATATCGGTGCATGGTAGAAATGCTTCTATGGATCAATCTTCTTAGAATTCAGTATGATTTTCATGACCCCAATTACATGATAACCTTGTTATTATCTTAAAGAAGACTAAGAAGTTGGAAAAAGAGATAGTTATAACTATGAATAGGATCAACAATATCTCTGATCAGTTTGACCATCTAGATTGGCAGATCAAATAGTAATCAGATCATGGAACACTTATTAAAGAGGAAAAGTTATGAATGTTTAAGAAAATCAATTGGATCGAGGATGATTTGACCGATGAATTTCCTTACCCTCCATTTTATAACATGTATGTTGATGCGCCTTAAAATTACATATTTTATATGCACATTTTATACCCTTTTTTAGGATATTATTCTTTAATGAAAGGTATTTTTTGTGTTTTTGATTGCAGGTGCAAGAAAAAAATTTCAAGATAAAAAAGGAGCGAAAATACATCAAAAAGAAGAAAAATGGGTCAAATGAAGACATTTGCCAAAAACAGTCGAACTAGTGCCTAGGCTCCATAATTAAAAACTTTACCCAACCTGTAATTACACAAATATTTTTACTCCAAAGATTGCCAAAAAATTGGCCTAAATTATATTTTGCGGCTAGTGTGAATAAATGAAATGATCTATAAATTATATTATATGCCTTCACACCTGGGATATTACGTAAATATAAGTATCATTTCAAGTAATATATGACTTTTCTTAAAAACACTAGTATTGATCCCACGAGGAAACTTGATAACTTCATTTATTTGACTAAGAAAGACCTTTACTTTAAATGTTAGAATATATTCTATGAAAATATAAAAGTAATTCAAGTGAAAAGTAAATTTTACTAATTCCTACAAGTGCAACTTAAAAGTAAATGCAAGGATTAAAAAATAACTAAAATTAGAAAATTCAAGATATGTAAATAGACTTTCTCCTTACAAATAATTCATAATCAATGTAGTATTGCAAATGTTTAGAAGTTTAACAGATCTATTTTGACAAATAGGAGCAAACCTATTCCTTACCTCTTCCGAGCATTAAGAACATTGGTTAATCTAAAGTTGGTGACAGCATTTATAGTAGTGTTGGGTATGTTCTAGCCTCTCACCTCTAGATTACCCACTGTGCCCTCTCTATAGGACCTACCAGTGACCCTTAGTTCCAATTCTAAACTAAATTTTTAAAAGAATCTCGTCTGTCAGCCTAAAAACATCAACTCTATGCCCATCAAATCTTATCTCTCTATCTGTTTGCACTCCCCCTCAAGCAATCACAATGGCTCTTTCCAAAGTGCAATGTGGTACTCACTATTTGGATAAATCTTAGCTCTCCCAGGTCTGTAAGTTTCTCAACAAGTTATAACAAAAAAAAAATGGCCAAGTTGCAAAAAAAGATTTGGTGAAAATACCATCACAATTTTTGGAATAAAAGAAGTTCTAAACAAATAAAATCCACCACATAATTTTTTCTTATTGCAAGGAGAATGAGAAAAAGTACTCAGAAATCATGGGGATAATAAAACAATATATATTTATAAAACTCAAATCCAACATACAAAAGAAAAGATACAAATACTTATCTCAAATGTTTCCCCAATAACTCCTCTAAAGTTCCCTAACTTCTCTGACTCCACAAGACTCATACAAGACTCACAATACTCCAAAAATCACAAAGACTCACAAAATCTCACTATGGTAGCCGCCCACTCTATATGGGTTTCTCCATTTCTTCAAACCACTCCAAGACTCCCTCTTTTTTTCGAAATTAATCTCAACATCTAGAGCTTCAAAAACCACCCAGGGTTTCTTTAGACTTCTCTTCAAAATTTTTGCACACTCAATGAATATAAGTGTAACCATCTTTGGTGCCTAGGCACCAAACTGCCACGCCAGTTTGGTTATTTTTATTAATTGTCTTGATTTGGCCCATTTTGTTCCCTTTTTATGTATTTTTGCTCATTTTTGCTCTTAAACTCTTTTTCTTGCACCTGCATCCATAAACACAAAAAATATATTTCATTAGACCATAATATCCTAAGAAATTGGTATAAAAAGTGCATATAAAATAGGTAATTTTAAGGCTTATCAATTCCCCCAAACTTATAAAATGTCCTCAACTAACCCTTTTACTAAATAAAACATTATAACATGTGATAGTGGGTTTCACTTAAAGATTCTTATAGTTTTTATCCTAAAAATGTAATAGTAGAACTTAAGAAAAAATTTAATAACTTAGGTTAGAACCAAAGTATAAGAATCTTCAATAATCAAGTATAGGAATTTTATTTATTTTTTATTCATTTCAAAAATAATTGTAACTTTTCATACTTAGAAGTCTAAGAAAAATTAAAAGAAAAGAATTATTTGAGAATTCTACTAGTAAGGATACTAACACTTTAAAATTGTAAATAATTTCAAAAATATAAATAAATATCTTCATTTAAGTTGATTTAAGTGAAACCAGTTTTTGATTAAGCATTTCCTCAAGCTTCTCCTCACATTATTTTTCTTTTTCTTTAATTTTCTTTTATTTTGATTTTTCTTTTTTTTACTTTTTTTTCTTTTTCTTTCAGGATTTTTTTAATCTTTGCTTTTTCTTTTCCTTTTATGTGAGGATTATTATATCTAGATAATTTTTAATAATTTTAAACTCCACCATCATCTT
Organism: Phalaenopsis equestris; assembly: GCF_001263595.1. Lineage (NCBI taxonomy): Eukaryota > Viridiplantae > Streptophyta > Magnoliopsida > Asparagales > Orchidaceae > Phalaenopsis > Phalaenopsis equestris. Next base: position 88,700 of record NW_018165602.1, on the reverse strand, counting down.
CCTAAAGTTAAAAACCCATCACATTTCTTCACTTAAAAATGTGTATTACTTTAAGAATGATTTTTCATAGTCTCCAATTCTTTTTTATATTTATATCTAAGATTTCTTAGCATTTCAAAAATACAATTTCTCTACACTGAATAATAAAAGCATAATCTTAAACTTTCATACCAAACACCTTAACTTTTGAACTACCCCTTGCCCCCTTGCTACCCCTTGCTACTAGAAAATTTAACTTAAGTCTATTTTAACATCATAGGATCCAAAAAAATATAATATTCTAAAGTTAACACCACGTATCACAGGCTATTTTAAGATCTTTTAAAAATATAGTTTACTGAAGACAAATAAAGTTTAATTTTAAAAAGTTTTTCTCTCTTCCTCCAAACTTAAATTTTAAATAATTTAAACATTTTGGTGCATATTAAGCATGAAGTGAGGAAAATTTTTAAAATTTTTTTACATGGAATAGTACAGGTACAATTAGTAAAAACAGATGTTGAGCAGTAGAAAATCTAAATTAAAACATCTAGATCGTGAAAATTTGCAATGTAAAAGACTACTCTAACACACAAGCAAACTAAATAAACAAGAGAAAATACAGCAGTAAAAATAAAAGTACATAAAGTAGTTCTACATAAAACATACATCAAAAGTCCACAAAAAGAAGGATTTAAAAAAAAGCATATCTACTACAACAAAGTGAGTATAGTCTCATCCTCCTTATCATCATCATCCTCATCATCCTCATCATCATCATCCTCATCAAATGGTATATCTTCATCCATGGATTTGTGGCAGTCATTAATAGTAAATTAAAGGCTAGCAGGAAACTCAACTGATTGATCTCCCTTCAAAAATTTCACTAAGGCCTCTCCATACGTAGCATCATAGTCTATCTTCTTCTGTACAAATTCTGCCAAATGATCAAACGTAGCATCATAGTTTATCTTCTTCTGTACAAATTCTGCCAAATGATCAAATTTATCTTGCAAATCCTGCATACGACATTGCATCATAAAAATATCTGATTGTTACTTCAAGTGTCTCTCACACAGCAAATTTTAGAAACCAGGTAGAGGCTCGATAGCAGTAGAAGTAAAAGGTTAAGAAGTATAAGGCATAGAAGTAGAAATAGATGGTGCATCAAGAGCTTTACCTCTGGGTCATCCATAAACATCAATATTATCCTTTTTAATAGACTTAAGTGGCTTCAACTGCTCTTACCAATGATCAAACTTTACTCTATAGTCTTTGCAAATAGTAAAAATCAAAGAGGAAAACTCATACCAGCAGTAGTACTAGCTCTGGCAGTTAATAGCCTCAAAATTAAGAGTGCAAACATTAATAGGTTTCATTTCTTGGATGCAGTATTTATAGATGGCTCTTTATTGTGTCACTTCACTCAAATGGTTAGAAGGAAGGAGGGGGATGAAATAAAATAATTTCAGGTCAGGCCTTTGAGGTGGCATAGGTGGCATTGAGCATGGAAGAAGAAAATTTTACCTTATGATCATTTCAGGTCTTCCAAGCTCTACGTCCATCAGTCATATATAAAATAATTTGGTCTAACTCTGCTTCATATGGTTTATAATCATAAAATAAGTAATTCATAGCAGGAGGCAAACCATACACCACATTTATTTGCTCAAAATTAAACCCAACCCCTCTTCCTCAAAAAAATATCTCATCATCAGATGCTTCCAAAAAATTAGCATAAAACACTTGTACCACAGAAATGATAGCTACGGTAGTGAAATAATATATGTTCTCCCAGTGTCGAGCCATGATCGCATTCTCAATGGCATAACCAGGTCTGTAAAAACTTAACTCTATAATGAACTTCCTCGATAATGCAAATTCGTTGTAACAAATTTGTGCTTTGATATTTAAAAAATTTGCATGGTCAAAAGCCTCTTTTCCCTTTCCCCGCTTCATCTTAGGAGCCATCTAAAAAGCTAAGAAAAATTCCAACAAATTTTTAAAATAATATTAATGGCTTCCGACAAGTTCTTTCAAGTAAATGAAGCTTAGATCCTTGGATTTTTCACCACACAATCCAACAATTTGCCAATTTCGACCTCCACTCTTAGTGTGAGAAAATCCATGTTAAAATCACAAAATAACTATTCCAAAATGAAAATGAAACCTTAGGAAGATGAAATCTAATGGTAAAAAATCCAAAATCTTGAAGATTTGAGCACAAGGAGGAACCCTAGGACCAATTTTTGTGAAAAGGCGGAATAATATGAAGCTTATGCATCGAAAATGGCTTGGCTCGATTTAAATCATGAATTAGAGGTGTTTCGGAGGGTTCAGTTGAATCGTCGCCTAGGTGCTGGTTTCGGCGCCTAGGCACCAAACCCAAATTTTTTAATGGTTTGATTTTTACGTGTAACACAACAAGTCTAAAGCCTCTAAACCAAAATTTCTCATTAATTTAACATCAAACCTCGTATTTATAATCTCTCCAACATCTTTTAACTTCCAATTATTCAATCATAATTTTTGATCCAAGATTGATTCCACCATTCTAACACATGATTTCCACAAACATATTTTCATTAATAATCACTAAGTGATAGTACAACAGACACTAAAATATAATAAAACACTAGAAACTAAAAAGAAACAAACACACATTTAAATATTAAATAGTGTAATGCACAATACATCCATTACTAAAGTTTACACAAAGTTACACATAAACACTAGAATCCTACTAAATATCAGACCTTGGTGACCTCATTTTCATCCCCCTCTTCCAATGTTAAATAGTTGTGATCAAATGTGTGGAAGAAAGGAAGAAAATTCTATAGCCATTTTTTCAGCAGTCAAATTATTTTTGATATACATGGTTACTTGATAATCTTGATAGCACATCATGTGATTGGATTGGAGTTTCATCTACTACTCCAAGTGCTTGAATTGATGATACATCTCATGCTACTTGTTGTGCAGAAGTGATAGCTCTGCTTGAATCTTTCCCAATTTACTCGTCATCATTTCTAAACTCAACACTACAAACCCATTGAAATAGGTTTGATCATCTTTGTGCACAAGCTTATCTCCATTGGTCATACCATTATTTTTACTCTCCATGGAAGCAACCAAATGTACTAAAGAACTCAAACTCCTTCTTAACTTCTTCTCTCAGGCCTAATTTTTTAAATTTGGATGATTGGGGATGAAGATAGGGCAATTCAAATAGAAAGAAATGGGTAAAAAATTACAATGGGTTTTTTTCCCCACGTCCAGAAACTATGGCGCCTAGGCGCCGGATTCTAGCACCTGTGTACTAATCTTACTAGGAACTGGCGCTTAGGAATCAGTGCCTTAGTAAGCACTGTTTTGCCTAACATCAAAATTTTCAAGTTCCAATCATGTTTAAATCATCAAATATTTCTGTATATGTCTCTTTAACTTTAGTAAGAATTGGTACTATAGCTCTAACAAACATAAATCAATCCACAAAAAAATATTGTGGGTTGCCTCCCACCAAGCGCTTGATTTAACATCGTCAGCCCGACGTATCCAAATGTTTTACTCGGACTAACCCAACATGAAGATTTCTTTATGAGAAGGCCTGTTTTCACGAAGACATGTTTTCAATCTATGTTTGTTTACTTTAATTATGTGTTCAGTTTTCATATCTTTAATATCTAGAGTGTCAAAAGGATAACATTTTATCACAATAAATGGCCCCATCCACCTGGACTTAAGTATTCTGGAAAATAATTTCAATCGAGTATTGTATAACAAAACCTCTTATACATTCTCAAAATCTTTTCTTAAAATCTTTTGATCATGCCAATATTTCATCTTTTCTTTATAATTTCATCTTTTCTTTATAAATTCTCATCTTTTCTTTATAAATTCTAGCATTTTCATAAGATTCATTCATAATTTTCTTGAGCTCATTTAATTGCACCAATCGATTCTAACCAGCATCCTTTAAATTTTAACTAAATTCCTTTATAGCTTAAAAATCTTTATGTTCTAACTCAACATGTAAGTGATAAGTTTTTCCAAATATGAGCCTATATTGTTACATTCCTATAGGAGTGTTATAAGCAGTCTTATAAGCCTATAATGCAAAATCAAGTCTAGCAGACCAATCCGCTCTATTAGGACTTACAATTTTTTCCAAAATTCTTTCAATTTCATGATTAGATACTTCTGCTAAACCACTGATCGGATGGTGATAACCTGTGGAAATTTGATGTTTAATTTCATATTTTTCCAATAATGTGCTAATTCTAAAATTCTTAAAGTGATTTCCCCCATCAGTAACAATCACTCTTGGCTTTCAAAATTTGGTAAAAATATTTTTATTTAAAAATTTTGGAACACTCAGAGCATCACAATGGGGTAAAGCAGCTGCTTCAATCTATTTAGACACATAATTCACTACTAATAATAAGTATACTTTTCTTGAAAATGGTACAAATGGTCCCATAAAATCCAAACCCCACACAACAAATATTTTAAATTCCAAAGTAAAATTTAGAGGCATTTCATCTCTTTAGAAATATTGCCTACTCTCTATCATTGATCACAAGCTTTCACATAAGTATTAACATCTCTAAACAATGTAAGCTAATAAAATCTCGAGTGTAAAATTTTAAATGCAGTCTTATCCACTCCAAAATGCCCGCCAAAATCAGATTTATGACATTTTTGAATAATTTCCTGGGGTTTCTATAATTGGTATACATCTTCGAATAGCTGAGTCTTAACATTTTTTATATAAATAAGGGCCATTCTAAAAGTAAAATCTTGCATGATGAATGAACTTTTTGTTCTGGTAGTTTCTTTGTCCATATGGTAAGATGTCACTAACTAAGTAGTTAATTATATCTGCATACCATGGTATATGCCACTCAGCAACAACATATAGTTTTTCATCAAGAAAATTTTCATTTATGTCATCGTCAATGTTTTCATTATTTTTTGTTCAAGTTTTGACAAATAATCAGTAGTTTGATTATCAATGTCTTTCCTATTTACTACCTGAAAATCAAACTCTATCAAAAGAACTCATCTAATTAATCTTGGTTTCATATCCTTCTTTGATATAAGATATTTAATAGCGGAATGATCAGTATGAACAATGCATCTGACTCAGATAAGATATGATTTAAATTTATTAAAAGCATTTATTATTGTCAATAACTCTTTTTCAATTATTGTGTAATTAATTTGAGCTTTATTAAGTGTTTTATTGGCATGATATATAACTTTAAATATTTTATCATATTTTTATCCTAAAAAAGTCCCAATAGCATAATCACCTGCATCACACATTAACTCAAAGGATTTCTCATTGTTAGGTGAAACATTGATGGATGCAGTAATTAATTTTTTCCTTTCAAAAATTGAAGGTGTTTAGGCATTTATCATCAAAATCAAAATTCATATCTTTTTTTCTAAATGATGGCATAGAGGCTTAGCAATTTTTGAAAAGTTTTTAATGTACCTATGGTAAAACTCAGCATTTCTCAGAATACTTCTTACTCCTTTTACTGTAGTATGAGGTTGTAAGTAAGCAATAACTTGATTTTTTGTTGGATTTATTTCCATGCCATTTTTAGAACTATTATATATTAATATAATTTGCCCTACAACCATAAATTGACATTTATTTCCAATTCAGATCAAAATATGTTTCTTCACAACATTTTAGAACCTTTGCTAAATAATTTAAACATGAATCAAAAGAGGTTCCAAAAAATGACAAGTCATCCATAAAAAACTTCTATTCCTTTCTTAAATAAGTCGAAGAAAATAGATATCATACACCTTTGAAAAGTTGCAGGTGTGTTGCATAAATTGAAAGGCATTCTTATAAAAGCAAAAGTCCCATAAGGATTGGTAAATGTTGGCATTTCTTGATCCTCTAAAGCAATAGGTACTTGTTGGTACCCAAAATATTCATCCAAAAAGCTAAAATAGTGGTGCCCAGCTAGTCTATCCAAAATTTGGTCCAGGAAAGTAAAGGTAAGTGATCTTTCCTAATGGCGATGTTTAATTTTCTATAATCAATACAAAATTCGTCATCTAGTAACTTATCTTATTGGAAATAATTCATTCTTTTCATTAACAGATAATGTCACTCCTCCTTTCTTTGGAACACATTGAATAAGACTAACCCAAGAACTGTATGAAATTGAATAAATAATTCTCGCATCTAACTACTTTAAAATTTTTTCTTTACCACTTCTTTCATTATTGGAGATAATCTTCTTTAAGGATTTTTCCTAGTTTTATGATAATCTTCCATTAAAATTTTATGCATAAAGATTGAAGGACTGATTTCTTTCATATCAGCTAATGTTCATCCAAAGGCTTTTTTATAACTTCTCAATGTCTACAATAATATTTCTTCTTGTTCTGCAGTTAAATATGAGGTATTTCTTCTTATTCTATAATTAAATCTTAGAATATAATAACTAGAAAAGTTGATGAGTTCCCAAAAAATGCATATTTTCAATGAGTAGGGAGAAGTTTCATCTCAAGTTCAGGAGGTTTTTCAATAGAATGAATCAGAGGTTTGTTATTCTCAGTAGTATCTGAAACTTTAAAGTTTTCCTAGACATAATTTGAATGCTCAATGTTTATAACATTTGATTTATCCTCTAAATCACTTTGAGTTTCGTTCTTCAGTTCTTCCTGATCTGATATGACTTCATCTTTTTGATCTGATATGACTTCACTTCACATCTCATCTTTCTTGAAACTAATTAACAATCATATAATCAATAATGTCCATTTTATAGCATTTCCCATTCTGTCCTTTATCAGGATATTCATTGATTTAAGCACATTAAATGTAACTTCTCGGTCATTAAATCTCATGGTTAGTTCTTCTTTTTACACATTTATCATTTCACATCCGGTTTCAAGGATAGGACTCCCCAAAATAATAGGATTTTTTTTATCTTCTTCCATGTCCATCATAATGAAATCAACGGGGAAGATAAATTTATCCACCTTAATAAGTACTTCTTCTGTAACCCCTTTATGATAAGTAATAAATTAATCAGCTAACTGAAAGGTTATAGTAGTGGGAGAAATCTCTCTTATGTCTTACCTTCTAAAGATAGATAATAGCATGTGATTAATGCTTAATCCTAAATCACATAAGGCTTTTCCATAAATTTTTTAAGCTTTTGAGGAAGCTTTTTCTAAATTATTGGACAACATTCTTCACTAAGTGCAACAGTCTCCTAATATTCAAACTTCCTTTTTTTGTTTAAAACTTCTTTCATAAATTTGGCATAACTAAGCATTTGTTCTAAAGCTTCTACAAAAGGAATATTGATTGTAAGCTTTTTAAATATCTCTCTTTATTAATATCTAATAAAATCTTAAAAATTGTTGATCCAACTTTTACTGTCTAAATCTTTGAGGAAAAAGAGTTGGTAGTCTTTTTAAATTAATTTTAGTTGGAGAAACGGGTGTTTCTACTTCCTTAGAAATAGCTTCCTCAGGTTTTTTAGTTTCTTCAATTTCTCTCTCAACTTCAATTTATTTTTGAACTCTAAAATTTAATTCCTTACAACTCCTAAGTTGGACAGCTTTAACTTGTTCTTGTTTTTTACTTTTGTCTTTTGGATTTATCTCAACATTATTAGGAAGTGTTCCATGGGGTTTATTGCTAAGTGCGTTAACAATTTGTCCCACTTAATTCTCAGGGATCATTTGGGGCAGCTTATAGGGTGTGGCAGTGTTTTCAGAACATTTCCTTGCGATCGCTCTAAATTTTTTGTGCCTCGGTGTTTTATTATTGTGATTTTCTTTGTATATTTGCAAGTCGGATATTCGCCGCATCCTGCGTATGAGTTTTGTAATTAGGGAAAATGCTACCCCGCAGATCTCCCTCTCCCTCCCTTGGAGAATTGTTGCCTTGCCTCAAAAATCTTTCGACTCGCTCTAAGAGAATCATTACAGATCTCCCTCGATCGGGAGAATTGCCACCTCGCTCAGCTCGCAGAAAGGAGAATCTTAGATCTCCCTCAATCTCCTTTGCTCCTTCACAGAGAGACTCGCAGATCCCTTGCCTCGCCTCGAAGATCTCCCTCAGCTAACCCTTGTCAAGAGAATCGATCTCCTCTACTCCTCTACTCACTTGGTTCTCCCTTCTAGGATCGGCTCAAGGTATACCGACATCCCTCTCCTTCCTTCACGCGAGCCTAGCATTTTGATTTTCCTTTCTGATTCCTTTCCCCTACGATCCTTGAAATTTGTCTTTTCTGATTTGTTTCAACTGCAATCCTTACCATATAAGTAAAGTTGGTGTGATTTTAGTGAATACTTAAGAATTGTGTGAAACACATGTAAATTTCCTTGAATCACTTAATGGAGAATGATTCTGAGCTAACAAAATTGGGCCTTTTGTTTAAATACAACTTCTGAAATTTATTTTTCTTCAAGTGAAATTAAAGATTCTTTCCTATATCTTCCACTACTTGTAGTTAAAGGCTAACATCAATTCCATGTATATTTGCATGTATATTTGCAACAAGGAGTAATTGGAGTATATTTGCAATAAGGAGTAATTAGACTAAAGTTAGAAATAGGTGTAACTATTTTATAATTTGTTATGCTTTGGAATTTAGGTGGAAATAAATATTTAGGTGGAAATAAATCCATGATCCCTTTAAACAAATTTAGCAAGTTATCTATTTTTTATTTCTAATCTTTGTCAAAAGAAGGTAGATACTTGAATGGCTAAAAATACCACTTTTGAACATAAATTATATGCTTTAATGCTTTAATTTTTAAGAATAACAGTAGTACTGCATGCTAGAAATCATCTTTAAAGCATAGTTTGCTTAGTATAGACACTCTCTTTTAATTTGGGGTTAATGACGCTGAGGATGTGGCTGAGATGGCTGCTTTGAGGGAGTCAATCGTAGATGTTATCTATGACAGCTGATCCACCAAGTCTTCTTTTTTTTGTACACTATACATTTATTTTTGACTGCACATTTTTTTGTTGTTTTTTTTTCAGGATCTGACAATTGTTTTTTTTTGTTTCTTTTGATACTCACGAGAGTGTGGGCATTGTATGTTATCTTTTGAACTAATCTATGAAGATTTTTAGGTTCTGTATTATACACTTTTGTTCTAATTTTAGTTCTGCTGTAAACAGCTTAACCAAACAGAGACAGAATAGTCATTTATTCAACAAGAGCTCCCAATAAGTTGTTTTGAAAAAGCTATCTCAAACAGCAAGCCAACTTATTCTGATAATCTGCAGATTATCAGATTATCAGAATAATCTACTTATCAGCAGATTATAAATAATCAACAGCTGCCCCAAACAGACCCTCAATATTTTGAATAGCAGCACTTTGACTTTGTACTTCATTACCCATTTGTAACACCACTTATTCTATAGATAACTTATTTTTCTTAATTTTTTTGTTATTAAAGTCAGAAGGATAAGAAGGTTTATAGCTAGAACTACCCTAGTTGTTCCAATTTCTCAATGATTTTACTTGATTGGTCCCCCCATTATTAACTCCACCACTAGAATTATTGTTCTAGTTAAATTAGGATGGTTTTTCCTACCTGGGTTGAAATAGTTAGAACATGGGCTATTAATAGCATTTATAGTTTCTAATGAAGTTTGAAAATCAATTATTAGTCCTAATGAATTTTATTCAATCATTTGAGGTGTTTGAGAAAAATTCATTCAAATATGGTAAATTTTCTAAAATGATGCAGCAACTTGATATGCAACCATTGAAATAGTATCATTATCATGAATACTGGCTATTTTCTTAGGATTTATCATTTATGAGGGTCATTGAAAATCATTAGTAGCCATCTCTTTAATTAAATCATAAGCTTCATCAAATGGTTTAGACATTAATAAACTTATAAGCTTCATCAAATGGTTTAGACATTAATAAACCTCCAACAGCAACATCAATTATAGATCTAAGGGATCCTACTAACCTGTTATAAAATGTTTGAATGATTTACAGTCTGGTAATGCTTGTTATGGACACTTTTTTAGAAGTCCTTAAATCTTTCTCAGACTTTGTATATTGAATTTCCTTCATATTGAGTAAAAGAAGTAATATCATTTCTAAGTTTAGCAATTTTCAAAGGAGAAAAGTACTTAGCCAAGAATTTTTGTGTTAAATCCCCCCAAGTTCTAATAGATCTAGGTGCTAGCAAATTTAACCACATCTTAGCTTTATACCTTAATGAAAGAGGAAAAATCCTAATTCTAACAGCATCATTTAACTTGACATCATATTTAAATGTAGCACACAGTTCTAGAAAACATATTAAATGTAAATTTGGATCCTCAAATGGTGTTCCTTCAAACTAATTGTTTTGCACCATTTGTGTAATAGTGGGTTTAAGTTCAAACGAGTTTACCACTATAACAAGGGTTTGTATGCTTAAGTGAATTTCATCTCTTTTAGGGTTTGCATAATCCCTTAAAGGCCTTATAAATTTTGATGTTCATTTTCAACATTTTGATTTTCCAAATTGTTATGTGAAGTGTTAGCCATCTCTTGTAAATTGTGAAGTCCTTTTTTTTAAATTCTTCTTATTGTGCATTCCAATTCAGAATCATAGGGTAGTAAACCTTCTCCCGAACTACGCATGCAAAAAGTAAAATTCATAAAATAAACTACTTAAAATACCTAAATATATTTTTTAAATATTTTTTGGTTTTTTACAAATTTTTAAATGTTTATATAATGTTTGAAAATAATTTTAAATTTTATTTAAAATTTTCCTAAAATAAATCTACAGTTCAAATAAAATTTCTAAGTAAAAAGGTTTAGTTATTTCTTTCTTTCCCCTGCAACAACACCAAAAACTAGATCGGGCCCGCAATTATGCAAATATTTTTACTCCAAAAGATTACTAAAAAATTTACCCAAATTAAATTTAGAGGCTAGTGTGAATAAATTAAATGATCTAGAAATTATATGATAAGCCTTCACACTATGGGTACTATGCAAGCATACGTATCGTTTTATGTAATAAAAGACTTTCTTTAAAAATGCCTGTATCGATCCTACAGGGAAATTTCGTAACTTTATGTATTTGACTAAGAAAGACCTTTAATTTAAACAGTAGAATACATTCTACGAAAATATAAAATTAGTTCAAGTGAAACTTAAAGTTTAATGCAACTAAGAAGTAAATGCAACTAAAAAGTAAATGCAAGGATTCAAAAATAACTAAAATTATAAAATTCAAGATATGTAAAGAGACTTTCTCCTTGCAAATAATTTATAATCAGTGTAGAATTACAAATGTTTAAAAGTTTAACTCATATATTGTGACAAATAGGAGCAAACATATTATTTACCTCTGTCAAGCATAAAGAGTATTGACTAATCTAAAGTTGGTGCTGGCATGTATAGTAGTACTGGAGGTTCTAGCTTCTCACCTCTAGATTACCGAATTTGCCCGCTCTATAGGATCTACCAATGACCCTTAGTTCCAATTCTAGGCCAAATTGAGAAAAGAGTCTATCCTGTCACCCTAGAAACATCAACTCTACAACCATAAAATCTTATCTCTTTATCTATTTGCACTCCCCCTCGGGCGATCACCATGACTATTGCCAAAGTGAAATGTGGTACTCACTAGTTGGAGAAATATTAAACCTCTCAGGTATGTATGTTTCTCAAAAAGTTTTAGCAAATAAATGGCTAGTTTGCAAAGTAAATGAAATATTGGTGAAAAAATCATCACAAATTTTCGGAATAAAAGAAGTTCTAAACAAATTAAATCGACCTCATAATTACTTCTTATTGCAAGGAGAAAGAGAAAAATGACTCACAATTCATAGGGATAAAACAAAACATATTTATAAAACTCAAATCCAACATACAAAATAAAAGATAAAAATACTTATCTCAAATGTTTCCTCCAAGCACTCCTCTGAAGTTCCCTGACTTCTCTAACTCCACAAGACTCTTAAAAGACTCACAATACTCCAAAAATCACAAAGACTCACAAAACCTCACTAAGGTGGCCGCCTACTCAATATGGGTTCCTCTCTTTCTCAAAACGACTCCAAGACTCTTCTTTTTCATCCAGAATTAATCTCAATATATAGAGCTTTGAAAACCTCCAAGGGTTGCTTCAAACGTCTCTTCAAAATTAGTTCATATTCAATAAATATATTTGTAATCATCTCTGGCGTTTAGGCGCCAAACTATCGCGCCTATGCACCAGCCTTGAATTCCAGTCGACGCCTAGGCGCCTGTTTGACTGTTTTTGGCAATTATCTTGATTTGGCCCATTTTGATCCTTTTTTATATATTTTTGCTCATTTTTTCCTCTTAAAATCTTTTTCTTCCACCTGCAACTAAAAATACAAAAAATATTTTTCATTAAAGCATAATATCCTCAAAAATGGGTATAAAATGTGCATCTAAAATAGGTAATTTTAAGGTGCATCATATGTGCACCACCAGTTGATGGTTGAATTTAGAAAGGAGGACAATATTGCGGATGAAAGCATATAGTGGCTTAGAAGTACTGAATTTGGATTTATAAGAGGTTTTCTATGTTTTTTTGAAAATTTGTTATAAAATTTCATCAAGACTGTGTGTTTGACTATTAGTATTTGCTTATTAGTTTGCAGTGTCAGTATGTTTGTTGGTGTGATTTTGACTCTGTATTAAATGTCTTGTTATAGATGTGTTCATTTGTTTAATTGTACGGAGTTATATATATATATTTATTTTTTATAAAATTCAAAGTTGGAAGATATTTAATTATAAAAATTAAATTAAATTGGGCTAATTAAAGTTTGGAGTGCCTTGGTTTTCTGTGCTTTTTATCAAAATAAAAGAATTTTCTTAGCGTTGGAGCCTAGGCATTGAAATCTAGCAACTAGGCGCCAATTATCCGAGAAACTGATGCCTAAGTGCCAGTTTGGCTGAATCATCAAGTCACACTAAATAATCAGGAAATTGGCCAATTTTCACCATTTTATGCCTGGTTCATCTTTTTCTTCGCAAAACCCAACACTCTATCACCCTAGGGCATCATGTCATTTGATTTTGAAGCGATTTCATGGACTAAAATTGTTGGATTTTTTCTTCTTCTGGTGAGCGCTTCACTTTGGCTTAGAAATTTTAAATTTACACCATGGATTTTTTCTAAATTATAAAGATACCAAAATTTCAAATCTTTGGAAGAAAATAGTGAAGAATCCATTGTCTGAAGTTTCTTAACTTTGATTTTGATTTTCAAGAGTTCATAGAAATTATATTTAGAATTTATTTAGAATTATTGAGAATTTTTAGGACTATCATGGCTCCTAAGATGAAGAGGGGGAAAGGAAGAGACGTCTTTGATTCCAAGAAATTCATCAATCTAAAAGCTCAATACATATAAAATGATTAACTCACTCCTAAAAAATTGATTCAAGAGTGGGCTTTTTTCAATCTTGGAGGAGTTGTTGAAAGTTTGATTGTGGCCTGATATTAGGAAAGCTTTTGCTACTTCACCATGGTAGCAGTTATCTCAGTTTTATGGGAATTTTATAACCTCCTAGAAACCTCTAATGACCAAATATCTATTTGAAGAAAAACTATAGAGTTTACACTAGATGGATCAACACTCTTTGTCAGTTGTTAGATACAACAAATTGTGATTACTCTTCATTTAAGCCTACTGAGACACAATTGGATGAGGTTATTTCATTTCTGACTGACGAAAAGGGAGTTTGGAAAGTTAAGAATGACCACAAGGTAAACTTCTCTGCCTCAATGTTAAATGCATCCTCCAATGCATGACACTATTTCATTTATGCATGACTTCTTTCTTCCAATCTTCTTAGTGAAATTATTAAATAGAGAGCAGACTTGAACTTTTGCAGTCAATAAATAAAATCTATAAACATTGTGTCAGCACTATTTTTGGTGTGGGGTTTTCCCGTAAGAAGCTGTCGGTTATCGGAATTGAAATCCCGTTGCCCACTTCGGAAGGACGTTTTTAAAAAAAATTAGTTTTAAAAAAGATGAAGTCAAACTTACCCCATAATTTTCATAGTTTAGATGAAAGAGTGCTTTACCTCAAATCCTGTATCGATCCCAAAGGATGAACACAAGAGTTGAGGGTGAGGCTTGATCAAATAAACTAAAGAAAGCTATGACATCCGTTTGGTCTGTGAAACCAATATATTGGCCGACAAATTCCCCTCTTTAATATAAGGAATTAAATAAGGTTTATATTATGCTGGGTTTGGGAAAAGCTTCCTATAAGGGCAAGCCCCTATAGTTAATTACATCATAGATAACTGAAGTTACCTAAGAATACTCTCGATAAAAATCAAGAAAAATTACCTTCAAGGAGTTCAAATGGTAAGGACATTTCAAAGATATCGGACTAAGAAGTGTGAAGGGGATTGGTTCAAATTTGGAACATTTTGTTTTGGAGTATAAAGGAGGAAACACTAGAGGATGTCACAGATCCGAAGGAGAACTTCGGTGACTTCC
>NW_018165602.1:73455-74167 GCF_001263595.1 Phalaenopsis equestris | reverse complement strand
TATCTTATTATTTGGCTTCAATTTAGGAGAGATCATTTAGATGTTTCATCCTGCAATTTTTTATTTATTAGGATTTACATTTGTGTGAAGCAATCAGCACAAATAACCTTGAAGATGTGAGGATTTAGGTCATGACGAACGATAACCTCAGAATCCTAAGGCGAGTTAGGGCTTAGATTGTACAACAGGATTGTACAAAAGCCTAAAAGATGTGTTTGAGGATTTATGTTGCACTAGGAAAACAACCTCAAATTCCTATGGCTATGTTGTTTTAAAGCTAGGGAAGAATGTGTTGTTGTAAATCCTCTTACTGTAAAAGATGGCCGCGCTACCCACCATGTAAGCTCCAAGCTCCTCATTGTAGCAGAGTTCAGGTTTTTTAGGTCATTTGGTTATAATGTCAAATCAGGTGACCCTATGGTTAAAGTTCTTTAAATTTTATTATGGCATATTAAAATTGATTAAAGCGACACCGGTCAAGATCCCACGGTTCCATCGTCCCGGCACCACTATTTTCTATTGGAATCACTTAGTCCAAATGAATTTACTAAACTCAACTTAATGAGTTCCATAATTTCATTTAGACCATGGAAAACCTCGTTAGCAACCGTAGGTTACCTCCTACGAGGGATTCCCGATCTTCTAATAGAGACGTATTAATTTAGTTGAAGTTGTATTTTTTGGTGATGTTTGTGATTAAATTTTGAGTTGT